>NC_134753.1:2727272-3030303 GCF_050436995.1 Anticarsia gemmatalis | reverse complement strand
GTTTACAAAAACAATTGAACATCGAGGAAGACATTCCGCTAGCCATCCACTTTATTATCTTGTTGGTGGATGAAAAACAGTTGATCTGTCTACCAATAAACGAATAAACAAACATAATTATTTAAAAATAATAAATCATGCTGCAAACAAAACGACTTGTTCTCGGGAAACAATTTACAAAAACAGTTGAACATCGCGGAAGACGTTTCCCGCTAGCCATCCTCTAATATTATCTTGTGGATGGATGAAAAGCAGTTGATCTAACTACCGATAAACAAATATAAGTACATCAATATTAAAAAAATATAAATCATACTGCAAACAAAACGACTTGTTCTCGGGAAACAGTTTACAAAAACAGTTGAACATCGCGGAAGACGTTTCCCGCTAGCCATCCACTATATTATCTTGTTGGAGGCAATGGTCCTTAATGTAGTATAGCAACTAATGTAAATGTGTTTGTTTCACTATTTATTGTTCCGCCGTTTTAGAGGATGGTTTTTATTGAGTGCATGGGACGGCTTTGTTGCCAAATGTTACAGTGACTTTTTCCATAAAACTAAATACTGTATTTGATATGTGTGTATCGTTTAGTTAGACATGCTAACTATAAGTTTTCGTTATTCGACCAAAATGTTAGATTTTTATACCAACGGAAATATTTTCCGGTCATGATCAACCCCCTCTCTTTTATATTATAATGTAATTACTGAACAAGTGGTCAAGAGGATGGATAGACCTTAGTATAAATCACACTATGACTCAAAGACATGGCGTGATCAAGACACTCTATGAAAAACTTTCGCAAAGTAATCTTATCATACAAATTGCAAAGCGCACGAAACTGCCAATGACAAGTTCAATATTAAAGTGTTACTTTTTATTGCATATAGAGAAATACTCTGGCGTCCAATTCATTTTTATATATCGGCAAAATTTCGCGGTAGAAATTGTTCAAAAATACATCCATTTTTATTAAACTTTTCAGTTTTTCTGACATTTCCGAATTTCGTATACAGGGTGGTAATTTACGTGAATATTTTTTTACGTTTCATTCATCACGCGTCTGTCCGTGCGTGTTGCTAAAATGTAAATAAAATCGAAAAAACTTTGATACAGAATTTGTGTGCGAATGAAACCGGATGAAAAAGACTTTTAAAATGGAATTTCGGACGCAAATATGACAAACAACACATTGGGCTTATGCAATCAGTCACGTAGCCGGAACAAAATACCAGATAACGAAAACTTATAACTTTATTTTTAAAGCCAAAAAATAAAATCCCAAGGTCTACAAATCATTTACGATTATTCCATTGAACTGAAACTATGCGATTCAATTGATAGGTCAAACAAGTTGGTTGATTTATTTTTTTCTCAAAAACTACTGTTTAATTGCTACCTTATTGATGATATCCAATCAACTCCATGTATACTGCATGCGTATGCAGCTGTATGCATTAACATATTTACAAATAATAACGCCTTTTCCATATGGGGTCAGGCAGAAATCAAAGTAAATACGCACTTTATTCATACATCTTACATTATTGTGTACGTAACATGTAAAACAGTTTGCAAAATTAAATGATCTCAGTACGTGGTTTTCATCAGTTCTAGCTAATATTCTTTGATAAAACTGATGTAGAAGGTATACATTGCTACACACCCTCGTACGACGAGTTCGTATTGCGAAAGTAATCATGCAATGGATAGGTATTGTTGCATCCCCCTGTATACTTCACAAGTTATCTTAGCGGAGTGCACGTCAAATGTACCGAGAGAAATTCCTACTTCGTTTAATGGCGTTTTTAACTTGTATTGTGACTGTATACTGTTTTTATTGTCATTGTGTTCTTATAAAAAGTTGGTATGAAAAAGATTTTTCGTTTATATGGCAGTGTCTTTATGGTACAAATATATATCTGTAAACCTATATTTTGTTTGACTAAAAGTTACCTAAGAATTTAGTGGAAAATTAGTATATTCATTCGTATCACTGAAACTTGGTATTGCCATTGAAATATGTTACTATAAAGACCAGCGGGCTTATCACGTATCTCAGTTGACAGTTAGTATACGTCAAATCTATGGTCACTATTCAGTACATTGCTGCTTTGACGTAACGTATTAATCACTATAACCTAAGGGAAAAGACAATGGACAGGATAGTGGCTTTCAAATGGCTGTCAACTAAGATACTTGATAGCCCCCCTGACTTATTTTAGTTAATGAAGTTTTATTTACCTAGAATTGCGACTTTATCACGGATCATTCATAGCTCTCCCTACATTAGATAAACAAAGACCTAGCCAATCGTTACTGCTCACGTAATGGGCATATCATCTTACTCTATCAAAATTCAAAACAAGACACGTCATGTGAACTAATATCACATCAGTATTAATTCCGGCCCAAATTCCGTTTAACGCATACACACATCTCAATGATTCCAATTATCGTATCCGAAATATCCGAGGCCTGCGCGACCGCTGAATGTCCGCGATGCAACCGCAGCCCATCTCTCAGTGTGCCGCCGGCTTTAATTAACTAAATGCTTAAGCTTGTGCTTGGTGCAACGGATTATAAAGTTTCGTTGTGTAAATAAAGATTATGATGCTAATAAGTTGTTCTTTTAGTGCTCGCGTTTGTAGAAAAAAGATATCGGTAATCTCAAGTAGTTATGCCAAGTAATAGTGTGTACTCGGTGTGTAAATAGCATGCCTTATTTTTCTACTGCGTTGTTATATTCACCTATGTCTAGGGCTAATGTAGCCAATGTAATTTTAGTGCCATTAAATGTACCTATCGTTGTTTTAAATTGTAAAAATCTTCCAACATCAAAACTAAGTACATGAAACCGCTTCTACGTCATTAGTCTATTAGCTAGCTAAGTAAAAAAGTCGCGATCTAGAAATTTAATGTGGTGTATTGCCTCGGGTTCGAACCGCCGACAACATTCGTAGGAGGTGCTATCTCGGCTATCACTGCTCATAAGTCTAAGATTAAATCCCTTTAAACAAAATCTAAAAAATCATCTTTTAAAATATCAGTTTAGATATCGGCTCAATATCTTCAAACAAGTAGGTACACTTACTCGTGTATAGAATTACCCCCAAATATATTAGCAATACTAGTTTCATGTAAATCGTAGTTAACAAGTAATATTACGCGTTTATTCTCTATATTATTATTATATTAATATATGTTACACGAATATGTAAATCTATAATAATATCTTTAGTTACCGCTCGGAGCGTTTTGATTACATGATCATAATAAATTAACGTGATTGGAGTTAGATTTTGCGCTTCTATAATTTTATGTAATTTGTGTATGTAGGTAGAAACTTACATTTTGAAGTCAGAAGTAAGCTGGTAATTAAATAATTATGAAATTCTCAATATAATTTTAATTAAGACCTACTTTACAGTAGACATGCCATCAACATATATCATATTGAATTTGTATATATGCAAAAGTAAGTATGTACGTAACGTCCTCACGCCTAAACTATTAAGTATTTTTTTATAAAACGTCTGTAGTAAATTTTAATACTATTTATCAATCATGGCACACCTTCTCTTCAAAAGTCAGTGTCCAAAACCTTTTTTTTTGACACAAATTCCACGCGAGCTTATGCTATGAATGAGCTAGTGCCTTATTAATTTAATGGTTCTAAAATATTCTAGAGTAATCTTAAACGAAACAAAATTTAATACTTTTCCCTCACTGCAAAATTTAGACTCAGCTTAAAATAAAACTACAGAGCGTACATTTCGTACTCGTAAAAACCTCTCTACTTAACTAATGAAATCTCAAACTTGCTCTTATTAAATTATTTTTCTTCATCAACTCTTTAAAGCGGAATGATTTAATCAACTCCCACTTCATGCATCCCCAGACAAATATTAGTTCACCTAACTCTATTCAGGAAAGCTACAACAAGTAGGGAAACATAAAAACTAAAATAGACCAACAGACCTCCTTGAAACTGTAGTTATTTCTCCAAAGTTTCCAACCCTCGGGATTCTTTACTTTTTTTTATTTTATCAACTTAAAAACTTTAGTACACTAGAGGTGGGTTCTAAAACAACACTTGTTTATCCTCTAAAGTTTTCTTTCTCTCCCCAAAAAAACACTGACAAGTTGAAAAACAGCCTATTTCATATTCGTTAAGTATAAACTTCGCTCTTAAATATTATGAACAAGTTTTATAAGTTTGTCGAAGTCGGGTGAGAGTGGCTCAATATAAAGTTTCCATTTTGCTTGTCAAATTCTACCATCCGGTATTCAACTGGCTTTTGGGTAGATTGATTATGTTTGTATCTAGAATGAACTCGATATTTTACGTAATCACTTTACGTGATTGTTTTATCGATAATCGGTTATAAATTATAATATTTATGTGTTTTCAATTCATATAATGTTAGTTATCTTTTCTTTTAGTTTGCAGTGTTAATGTAGATAGAAACTAATTTCGCATCTGACAATTTTGTAGAAAATCATTGTGATCAGTTATTAAGTGGTGAAAAGTATGGTTCTTATGTTGATTTGAGCTTTTTTTGCTTAAAATTTTCTTCTCTAGGATTTCACAGACAATAGATTTACAACAAATACTATATCACAACAAAATACAACCTTACAACACTGACATTTTCCCCCAAAAAATTCACTAGAATATATTATGTAACATAATCTACATACAAATAGGTATTCCAGATTCTCGTACAGAAATTTTAGTGTGGCTCGATTGAAATACCAGGACGTTGAAAGGGAGATGTTTTATATGTCTCCGATATTCGGCTCGCGAGAAATATTGACGATGTAGAAAGAATACTCGATGCTTGCAGAATACCGTCACGCATCGGTACAGGTTTTACTGCTAGCGGTGATTTTATAAGCGATTTTATGACTAAAAGGGGTGTGGAGCGGACGACATTTTTATTTTATTTTAGTAGGATGTCCGGTGACAAATTATTTGTTATATTTTATTGCTCGCATGCTATGCCATGAGGAAGAGTTTCTTGTAGTCTCGTGTGTAACAATTTGAATTTGATTAAATCTATGTGTTAACTTTTAATAATAATTGACTTTGACTTTAGTTGTCTTTCCACCTATAAATATTCTCTTTGATATATATTTTTTATGTGTTTGATAGGTGACGCCAGGTACATAGTTTTGGACTAATTAATTGCTTTTTACTGACGGTAACATATAGAGCCGCGATTTCCAGGTATCAATTTGTCGATCACTCTGTTCATTTAAATTGGTTATTAGATCAAAGTGCCCACGATTTTCAAAAAGCTTTTCGTTACAAAATAAATGAAATAAAAACAACAAAATATTTAATAAACTTGAACGAATACAATATTAATTTCCTCTAAAAGCTATGAAATTTGCGAAGACTCGAACTTTGTGGAACACACTTCACGCGAAAAGGCTTTTCCCATAATTTTTCCTTATTCAATGACCTACATAGGAAATTACTTTGAACCATGTACCTGCCTCGTGGCTCTGAGTTCCGTGTGGGCATATCCCTTAGAGACTCAGTTCAAGGGAGTTTGTACTTCCGTACATTCTTAACTGACTCTGTTCACGTTGCACGCTATAAATGGTTTTAGTTTTAACACAGCTTTTTGAGAAGAAAATGTTTTACAATATAAACGTTTTAGAAATTTAATTGTAGCCTAGGTAAGCTAATTGGTTTGTAGACAAAATCAGTGCGATGTTAATGAAAGCGATACGTCTTATTAATATAAATAAAATCACTTTACTATAATATATTTCAAAAATCTGTCCTTTTCTAAACTAGAATATAAAGTGAATTAACTTAAATCAACAGAATAAATAAAGCAAGCAGCCAACCTTCGAATTACAATTCAACACATTCAATCAGCAAAATCGAACGCTCACAACAAGACCTAACCTTTACCCCGACGTCACTTGCCCGAGATAAATGTGGTCATACTTCACGCACCGCCTTCAAGGTGCAAAGAAACGGGCGGATGAAATCTCCAGTCGCATACGAGATTTCACCCGCCCCGGGTACATTTGAATGTGGTGTATTAGTGAATGGTTAGATTTATCGCCGTCGTAACGACAACCGTCCTACAATTTATGGTAGGGTGTACTCGGATAGGTAGACTCTGGATCGCAGAACGGTGGAAGAGTAATCTCATTAGTATGTGCATATTAGTGGCTGTTTATCGATGTCCTCTTGTTGTCGTGTCGTGCAAGGGCATTCTCCCCGCTTTTCCTGTTTACCAGTTTTATTTAGTTCCGCCCTCAGTCTAGTCGCTCCCTTTGCCTCGTACCGTTTTTATTTTTATTCAATTTACTGGCTGCAATTCTTCATGTTCTTATCGGCTGCATTGTAAAGTTGTCTGGCTCTTAATATATTTTTCCTTTTTGTGTCGACGGTGAAAAGCCCCCGTTGTGTTTTCTATTGTCTGCTTCCTTTATTAAAAAGTTAGATAAATTGTACTACGTGAATTTTAATTATCTCGATTTGACTAATTAATAATTGGAAAAGCGTACTCCCGTCTTGCTTTGTTTTCTTTCCTAAAGCCTTTGAGTAGACTAAGGATTTGTTATTTCTTTCACGACTAAAAAAAAAACAATTTGCAATATTTCGTTATTGATTGCAGAAGATTGATTTCATAAACGTTTTTTACAAAAAGCATTGTTAAAAAATTACTGTTTATTTTTTGATTGGATTTTGATTCTGCTTCTTGGATACACTAATCTCTCATAATCACCTTTTACGTTATTCTATAAACTTCGGCATAAAACGACGAAATCAAAATTTTCAGTAATTCAAATATCTTATCCGCATTTCAGCATTCCAAGTTCAGTACACTCAAGTACACAAGTACATCCGCATCACGTACCCAGTTTTACGAATGTACAGTCGTACCCTGCGGTCTTAAAACGAGACCCCGGTACATATAATGTCACCAGTGATTTATATAACTCGATAATATTTTTTATACACCCGCCTTGAGAAGTGCTAGCGTATGAGGAGGGATTATTTATTAGACAATTTATGCTGTGCGCAGATTAATGTGGACTTTTAAGGAATGACGCTTATGAGGTTGTATATTTTTCAGAGTCTTGGAGTTTTAGTCACAGTTCTTTTGAAATGATCCTTGTTTTGTGTCGTATTTTCTGAGATACATGTTCCCCAATGTTTTCTGGGAATTTTTGTTACCTTGTCGGTTTCAACACTTATATATCTATGACATAGCTTATCAAATGGAATGTTGACAGTTGTTTTCATACATGCTGTCAACTTATTTAGCAAATAGTTTATCTAACACTTATTTTTCAATTGAAAACTAGCTACTTTGTCACCAATATAATATTTTGCAATAGTAATTGGCGCTTATAACAAAGTAACAAACGTATCTTTGTAATTAAAAATAAATGTGTTCTGTGCATATTTTTTTCAATTGGCGTGTAAATGACCAACTTTTAGGACAAATGTAATTGATATTTTAAATGTTATAAAATTTATGATAGCAGTAAATAATAACGGAATATTATGCTGTCAATTCAATTAACCCAATGCAACAGAAGCGGCGACAGTGTTGCGGTTTTACTTAATTGAACCAAATTATCAACTGCACTCTCATATTACATTAACTTGCAACATTTCATTACACATTAATAAATGTACAATCATCCATTTATTGATACGATTTTAAAATAATTATGTAGCTGTAAAAGGTAAACCTTGAAATAAGCCATAAATAGGTAGCCATGGATAAAGAATAGATGAAATATAATACGTGATAAAAGATTTTGATCTGGAAAAGAACTAAAAGAAAACCTCTCGATCAATTTGATATAATCATAAAACATTATTTTCTTGGTCGAATTCAGCCACTATGCTCATTTTAATGAATCAGAAATGGTAATTATTTTATATTTATTATGTATTTTCTCCGTTACAAATACAAAACAGATTCTTTTACCACCTGATAAACGCATATACAGCATTATCTCTTGCAGAATGCACCCATTATAGCTAAAACGTCTCGATTTTTCGAAACTAACCTGATGTGGATTGGTTCTTGTTTGCGTAAATAGGTCAATTTTATTTACATCAGGCATATATTAGACTCGATACTCCATTCAAAATGTCCAAATTACTAATACGTTTCACACTTGGCTTTGGTCCAAACTAACTGCTATCGTTGTCCAATACCATTAACTAGTAGTGCTATTACGTGAATTACTTACCTATGCCTTTAGTGTTGTGTTCTCAGCCTAATGGTCCACCGTATGGCCTACCTGAATGACCTGAATGGCCTCCATGGCTTCCGCTTTGAGGTGATTGCCTGCCAACATTTTAGCAGCTGTTTAGTACTGTTACGTAATTAAGATGTAAGTGAAGTAATTGATTTGGATACTCAGACATAAGATATCCGGAAATCTATTTAGTACTAGAATCATAGCATAGTGCAGATCTGTCGAAAAAAAATAGGAATTTCGGGTGTCACATTCGCACAGGGTACACACTCGTGACACACAAGAGAACATTTTCAAAAGTTCAATAGTATCATTGTCTAGAAAATGTAGCAAATTCACATACTTACATACATTTTGGTAAGACAAGAGTCCTACGTATATTAAAAAAAAAATTAAGTATGTCTCTGGACTAGGTATCCGTTTTGCATATAAATGCTTTAGAAATCGTGATACACTACAACCTAACCCCACTGTTATGAACCACAACAGAGACTAAAACATCCAAAAAAATATACGAAACACACTCCTCTGACTAAGATAACTTCAAAAAGTGATCAACTAAACAACTTTAAAAAACCCAAGCTTCATAAGTAACCAAGCTACATGTACAGCAAGCTTGATAGCCGTGAATTGAATCGTGTTAGAGCAGCGATTTACGCGGGTAACGCGTTAATAAATTCGGTCCAACGCGGCTACGGCGGTCGTACGGTTACGGCGGGTTCACATTGAACCAGCTAGAGAGGAACTGGTGTTAGTTCTTTTACTATATGAGTTGTTTTTTAGTTTTATGCGAGAAATTCGTTTACTTAGTAAATGTAATTTTGTCTGAATTATGATTTTTTTTCTTTTCTATACCCTAATTAAGAGTATTTGTACCATCTTATTTGCCTATGAAATAATGATTTGGTTTTCATCATATTTCTATATTACATCTTTAAATGCTAAAATAGTTTGAAAATAAAGGCATGTACATCAAATTACTACAAAAAATTTCATTAACTACTTGAATAATCGCCTGGTGACATGAAACAATGTAGATTGGCCAAAACGTTAAGAAATGAAAGGAAAGATTTTAAGGCCCGTTATAATTGTAAAATTAACTACCATAATCAATGCAGTTTTAAATTTGACTAAAATTCATACTGAATTATTTCGCTTTACTGCAGCAAAACCTCATCACATCCACAACTTAGACCATATAAACCAACCCTTAGTTATGCTAAGCTCGGCCTTATTTCATTTGAAGTTATTTGATTGTAGTAACGCGAGCACATTTATGACACTCCGCGCTACCAGTTAGCACCTTCTAAACGTTTTATACGGCGTTTCTTGAATGTTTGTATGTCTGTTTGTTTGTATCACGTGCTAATGTATGCAGTGGTGAGAAATATGATAGGATTGTTTGCTTGACCCACATGTGTTAGGTACAGGTATGAAATGTAGCCTGTTTTTATGCAATTTATTGCTTGAAGCTGTTTCAGTTAGTAGAGGTAGATGGCTTGTAATGTTAATGTATGGGTAAATGAAGATAATGAGTATTTGTGTTGTTATTGAGTAATTTCAGTTCGTAAGAAGATTTCAATTGTTTTTTTTTCTAGTTTCAGTTGTTAAGTGCAAAAATGCTCATAAATAATAATAAGAAAATTCATTGTTGTAATACGGTGGATTATTACAATTCTAAATGAGTTAATAAGTAATTATACCACCCTAATTTATGTACAAAAAATGCAAGCTTATAGGTTAGACCTTGTATTGATTTCATGTGTACCATCTTATCGTTTATTCGTATTTCTCTTTAAAATTCCACTCACTTAATCAAAATCATCGGAAACTTATTAAAAGCATCACAGTAACAGGTGTTTCAAAGAAAAACTTGTCAAAAGGGGGATATCTTCGTTCAATACAATATTCATTTTGCACCCCCACTCTTCACCCCCGGGGGGTATAAGTCAACCCTTCAAGATCTTCGCCTAACTTAGATACGGCGATTTGCATAACATGAAAGTTACTTCGTAAACACTCAACATGTTTAATTTTCAGTTGCGGTTTTTGAACTGTGGGGTGTGCGTTTTTAAAGGCTGCTATGGAAATTTTATTGATATCATATTTAGCAGCATTGATTTTGCCTTTTGAAAATATTACTTTTTATACAACTTTTCTGATGAACCAAGGAATTTAAGCTGAACGAAAACTAATTTAAGAATCAGGTTAAATGATATCATGGTAATAAAGTGCAAATTTTTTTGGGACCTGTTCAACATACAACCCCATAAACATGATATCATAAATGGTATGGGATCAAGCCTAAGATTACTACATGTATTGTGATACATCAGTTACATCTGGTAACTCAAATCGCCAATGAGAAACAGTTTATACACTCCCGTACACCGAAAACAACTGTGATAAAAATAAACAAAAAATCTAAATTCATCTTAAAATAAAACTCGCAGAATAAAAATAAATATTCTCCATTACCGGAGCACATAATGCTTCACCTAAATTGTAACGAACTCCCTCGAGTAAGAGTTTGATAATTAAATTTATACTCGCCAACTGTTGGCCCTTTGTTTCATTAGACATTTTGTTTCAAACATTTCGCTGTGAAACCGAAGGAAACGTGACATCGGTGCGGCCTTGAAGGTATTTTCTTTGATTTTAAGAGTTTCTGAAGAAGATAATATTGTCTTCTACTTAGAAGTATTATTATTGACTCAACCAAATTAGATGCTAAATGAATGGATGGATTTTAGTTTGCATTACCTTTGCTTTTCAAGTTATAGAGTGGAAAGTTTCACAATTCCATGCATATATTTTCTTATACTTATATTCTTCTTCTTACTTTTATACAAGTGTAGATTAAAAAGACATTTATACATTTTCAGAGCTAATCAATTTTGTTCTCAATAAGTTTCCAGACTACAGGAAACATTTCTAGCCTATTATTACTCATTAAGAATAGTGGCGTCGGCGTCGTTCGGCCTACACAATATCATATTCACAATATCATTGTCACACCTATGACCTCCAAACTAATAATATCACTAGTGAATTTCTATGAATTAGCTCGTCTGAATCATAAACAAAGCAAGAATGTTCCATATTATATACTTTTGTAGAAATCAGGACGATTGTGTCACCTTTATTGACCTTATGGTGGAAGAATAATATTATACTAATGTTATGAATTAATTGTTCTAATGTTAGTGTGGAACAAAGTAACGTGAGATATCAGTAGATTACGGTGTGGAAGAACCTTTTACCGGTACATTTCTTTTAAAAGAGGATTTCATATAAAACTTTCATTTATTTAATTTACTTAATGAGTGGGAAACATCTTTTTTTATCAAGATGTTCATTTCTTTGTAACGAGGAGTGTAAAATTTTGATTTTATCAATGATGGGTTCATATCGGATGCATTATATCAACCACTATTAAACAACTGCGACGTAGTCAAGGTATACTTATATATAAAGTAGTAAGTTTTTGAATGTTCTATAACATTTCCAAAGTAAAGCAGTAGTCCTAAATTAGTTCAAATCAAAACGACACCACCCATCGGCGTGATTTGATATAAATTAAAAATCGTTTATGTGTAAAAGAGTATGCCTGTCTACAACCTTTGATTTTCTTATTGATATGTAGATCGACTTTCTGATTGGTACTTATATTGAGCTCGGAGAGACGACTCTCTTTGTGTTGTCGCGATGCGAAAAAATAAAATGGTGTATGGAAAATTTTACGTATATTTTTCTCTTAAGAGTACGGCGAGATATTGGGTATTAACCCACATTTCGACGTGTTATGTCTTTGAGTGCTATATGGTAAAATTAAGAGCATATTCACAAACAAAACAAAGTCCGTTGGCAATGTTTTCATTGTAGTAGCACGTTTTTCTATTACTTTGACTGTCGACAATCTGTTAGCTATTGATGAATTTTCTATGAACATCTATTCTAATCAGCAACATTTTATACGTCAAAATATCGATACTGTATAGGACCGACTGTAAAAGATCGCGCTAATGATAATAAGTGTTGGATTTCTTATAGAATTAGTAATAACTAAAGTGTAGGCAGAGGTGTGTGAAATACACTTACATTTCGACATTACCAATGTTAATACTAATGAAAGCAAGTTCATATTTTTATTTGCTAAAAAAATCAAAAAGAAGGTTTCGATTTCTTCTACTGAACTACTACTAAGCCACTAAGTCAATTAAAATCTCCCTTAACTAACAAAATCTAGTTGCCCATTTTAATCTAAAAAGGATAGGTTTACTCAAAGGCTGAAATAGATCTAACATTTATGAGCAAAATCTTTCGGCTCAGTAATTTTACTAACGAATATTTAGGCTGTATAATAATTGAGTCTCATTTAAAGTACTTGATAATTGACAAGATTTTAAAATTAAAGCTTGCTTTATTAATATAGAATGTAATGTAATTCATATTTGTTCAAGAAATGTTGACTGAATTTTGTTTTAGAGACTGTGCCAATTTTATGTATATCACACAACAAAAGAGTTGTATAAGCTGATTATTCTTACTATGAACCTTAGTGATATACCTAATAAAAAATAATTGTTACCACATTATTAATACCAATTTATTAGGAAAAAGGGTAATTTTATGTACATATGTATGTAAAATATTACTATGTCATTGCTAGATAGGTATCCTAAAGAATAAGAGATAGGCCTTGAATCCACCATGCTGACCAAAACGAATAACTCCTTACAAAAATCGGCCAGCAGAAATTACACTTTACATTTTCAAAGATCACGTATTTTTTTAGATTTTATCACGAATTCTAGTAACAGCCTGTAGCCTGTAGCCTGTAGTTGTGGTTTCTTGTTAAAAGCCCAAAATAATAAAACTGTTAGATACAAATCAGAGTAAGTAGGTAAAGGAAATGGCGGCTCTATGGTCATAAAATGCGAAGGTTCTGCTTTATGGTAGTGCAAAAACGTTTACCTACTTGTTCTAAAGGTTGTTTGTTGTTTTTTTTTACTTTATGTATTGATCTTTTATTGGTTTAAGTTTATTCATTGAATTTAAAATGTAATTACAAATGCTTCATAATTTTACCATATTACTGAATTGGCGTATTGGTTTCGTATTGTTTCCGTCATAGCTTGTCACTTTGACAACAATCCATAACAAACATAAACCAAACTGCGTCTCTATACGTTTTTAATTCCGGTCTTCCAAAAATTGTTTATTCACAAATTAAATTTATAAATATTAGTTTGTAGATACCGCTTTTCATAATAAAATTATTATATTAATTTTCAAAAGCCACTAGCTTAATGAAAGTCAATACTCTCTTCAAATAGTGACAAATATTTTCTCGCTGCCACTACAAAACAAGCTTAACCAAAGATCGTTAGTTCTCACATCGGCCTCCAAACTATCATTTCTTTCGCTTCACTAACAAATATATCTTGAACATTTGATCGCGTGGCTACATTCGATCGTGCAGCTCACGCAACAGCTCAAGGCCAAATATTGAGCGATGGAACAAAATGTATAATAAAATGCGGAAAAAAGTACCACTAGTGGAATACAAACAAGAGATTTTTTCGTAGATTTTCTGGCAGCTAAGTGTTAGTCATAACGCGAGGAATGCTTTATGTCTAGGTCTTTGTTGAAATGGATAGTTTTCATGAAGATACATACTGTTTGCTTTGTTGATTCTGACAATGGAGGTTTATTTTATTTAATCTTTTCGGCGTGCGTGAGAATGGAGATTTGGTCATAAATTTCGGATTATTTGCCATTTTTGTTTTAAACTGGAAATATGAGTGACTCTTTTGCAAGTGATCCTCAAATAGGCCAGGGCGTCTATAAACTGAACGCATTGTTGCATTTAGGTTGAACGCAGAGAACTAACAATTCGGTGTATATTTTCCTTGAAACACTTGTCTTTTCATAGTATGGCTGAAGTATAGATTATTATTTTTTAAGTTGAATTAATAAACTTTTTACATAGCTTGATCTTCAAGTAACTTGATACTACTGAAACTGATCTTACATATCAGATCCCGTATTTCAACACTAACGATATCTCTTAGCTCATTTTGAAAAAAGAATACAAAATTGACAAACCAATAATATTCCCAAAAACATAATATCATACACAGTTTTTATCTCTCCGACTATGACAAGCAACACCAAAACATACCGCTCATATTTTATCGTATCAGCCAAAGTGAAATAGTCCAAGAGATGGCACTATTACTTACTACGCCAATGTCCGCGATTTATCTACAAAGCTTTCATTGTGTGATGAATAGCGAGGGTTGTCGTTATCGCTTATGTTTTTCGCCTTTGAGTGAAGCACGGCCCTGAATTTAATATGCTTGAGTATTTTATTTCGATGTTCGATGGGAAGGGTGATAGATAAGTTTGTTTACGAAATTGATATGTTGGGAAGTGCGTAGGAAAAATGTAAGGCTAATGTTGATGGCTTGTTTTATTGAATAGAGTATAAGGGTCATATGAAATCTCACGTTGAGTAATTTTATTTTCTTCTATCACTGATTTGGGTATCGCAGTTTAGTCATAATTGAAACAATTTAATAACTTTGTAACACGTTAGTGATTTCATTTTGTATGTGCAGGAGATAAACGATATTACTAAGAATTCATGTAAAGTTCCCTGCTTTACTTTCTTCCAATAACGCGAAGTTATAAATTCATTTATTCGTTTAGTTTCCACCCCATTGCGGTTTGTGGCCGCAGGCGGTTCTACGTACGCTCAACTCGCTAAGAAATGGACTAGGAACAAAACAAAAGAGTCAATACAAACTTGTGGTAAATGACTGTGGTTTCTTTGTTAAAAAGACTTGAGGAAAAATTGCTTTGGAATAAAAAAAATACCGAAGAATAAAATGCGCTGTATTATTTTCACACAATACAGAGATACGTTGATTTCCCTTTTGAGATTGTAAGTTTTCCTATAGAATATTTTGTAAATATTCATTTGTCGAAATACGAGGAATGCTTTAATGATAATTGACGGCTTCTTGGCGCAGTGGTTAAAGTGGTCGTCACGTCAGAATCAATGCGTTGGGAGGTCGTGGTTCAAATCCCACACGGGACAATTTGTGCGATCCACAAATAGATTTTTCAGGTCTGGTTGCAATTTGCGTCCGTTGTTTGTATGTTAGTCAAAGTCCCCGCAATATATAGACATAGATTTCGAAGCGAGGGAGATGTTTTTAAAAAGAAATACAGGTTGATGACTCTTCGACCCTGTTTAATATCACATAATACATTCAAAACCAAACGTGTGGGTCGTGTTTCGACAAAAAAGGATCCCGAATTAAAATATCTTTTACACGTCTGTCCGGCTTTAGATGTCTGTCTATTTCGCGTCTGATACCGGATTAGATGCGGTAAACTTTCGGAGAGACGACAATGAAAACGGTACTTATGTCTTTTTTGCGGTTTACTTTGACAATCCAGTAGACTAGAAAACATCGCTTTTATGTAAAGGAGAATGAACCCAAACGTGTTAAAATAACGAATCATGATTCAGACAATTAATTTGAGTGTCCAAGGCTTTCGTTAGTAGAAAAATATAATCCTCATGACGTGTAGGTATACATGTCATAGTCTACACACTAAAGTAACTTAGGTACACTTGCTCTATTTTTCAAAATAATCATCAACTTGTTGACTGTCTTCAAAATAAAGCCACCGACGTCAAGCCGGCTGTATTGAAAGGCTGCTGGACTTAGTATGTATACTCTTTATCAACCACTGATTTTGTAATAAAAAAATAAGATTGCAATGAATTACGATCACTTCTTCAAGTGCTTCTACGACAACAGTTACCTGTTAGTAATTGACCAAAATATCTACAGAAGCAAATTGTATTTAAAAAAAATATATATTTGTACATTAAGCAATGCGACAATGCTTTCGAATACCGATAAACAATGACGGACGTCCCAGCGGCTGTACCGTGAGGGCACAAGATTAATGGCCCACGACACTTGGTGTAATTCTGTCGACCTACATATCGTATGCATGAAATGAGTAGTGGAAGCGATCCCCAGGTACCGGCCACCGTACGACTGATTGTGTGTACACTTGCGACTTTTGTTCGCGATTTATTTTTGGGTTATTTTATTGAGGGTGGTTATTGGATGTAATGAACGCGGTTTTCATGTTTGGGTGATGAAGGTATGGGTGTTATTTTTTTCTTTTTTATCTGAAAATAAGTGTAATGTGCCGACGACTTTAAACCACAAACTTTGTGTTAGATATTAATTTATGAATTTACTTCTTTCATATTTTTTTCAATACTGAAGAAGCCAAATCATGATCTGCTACATCTTTAAAGTATACATTGATTTCTTAATTTTTCCGGTATTGATAAAGTAAAATTATTATGTGCTGCTACTCGGTACGGCATTAACTGTGGTCTATATATACTTTAATAATCCAGCACTTATTGACTGACATTTATCCATACTAATCACGCATAATAAAAATCGCGTCTTCCCCCGACAGAACAGTCGCATCCGCCGCACTACTTCTAAACAATATACCGTCAGTTGCGGATTTAGCAACGTCACGGTGACAAAGGAAAATGCGCTTCGAGTTATGACCCTCTCGGCTCCCTTTTGTTTGGCTAATGTCGCCGATCTTTTTTTTTTATTCCTCTCCCCCCCCCCCCCCTCCGCTAGTCCTGCCATTTTTATGCCCTTTTTTACGGGAAATAGGAGCAGGTGTCGAGTTCTGTGACGGCCACACTTTGTTTAAGGCTTGAGTGTGTCCGTCTCAATTTCGCTTGAATTTTTTCGAATCGCTTGTAGTTTGTACTTTTTTATTTTTTTCGTTGCTCACGGCGTCGACTGTTTTGTAAATGCCAGTGTTTTGTTCCACTTGTGCTCTCTCGCTCGCTCTGATTTGATTAACTGCATTCTTTGTTGCCTCTTGCCGCTGTGAATGTGTTTGTAAATCTACTGCGTTGTAAACAAAGGTGGAGAGCGTAGTATTGTATATTACGATGCTGGTCAGTCGTACTTTGCAGTTTATTGCACCTTAGATAATACTACTGGTTGAATTGTCTTTTACATTTATGAGTGTTTTTATTGATATTGGTATAACTTTCGAGTACTTTAATTACCTACCTACTTTGGTTCTACATACAAACATCAAGCCTGTTACACCCAAAGGTGCAGGCAGAGGTGTACGAATCATCCGCTTTTCGTCGCATAGTATTGATAGTCTCAAGTAAGAGTGGACGAGCCTATTGATATCCTACCACCATACCTACTTTGATTTACTTTATGCAAATTTTGTTGCCAACTGCTTCTGTTTTTCCATATCATATTTGATACATTAACCTCAATAATCGTTTATACATCAAGTTGAAAACCAATTTTCCATACAAAATAATATAATAAATCTCTTTCACCGCCACCAAACCGCATTTTAAACACCGTTTAAAAACATATCATGCAATGATGCCATAACAATTTGGTGTGTGGCACCATAATCATTAATCTATCGTAGTATGGTGGGGAAATGGGGAAACAATGGGTCTCCCCTTAGGGACACCATCGATATTCAATCAGGATAGTAGGAAAGCTGTTACGTATAACGGGTGATTGGTGCGATTTTTTTTCGTTACGGTGTTTTTTACGATATGTCGTAACAGAGAGGAATGGGGAGTGAAGGTTGAATGTTAAAGTTTAAAATCTTGTGGTTTAGTTACTAGTAGTGGCTAGTGTTTCGGTTGTAATGTAGAATTTGTGTTTATAATTACAAAATGGTATTAGCTGTAACTGAGACCCGCTTCAAATAAAATTATGTTAATATCCATAGTAATTACTACTGTCTTGGATTGCAAACTTAGTATAACATATTGCATACAAATCTATGTATACCACGAATTATTTCCATGAAATAATTAAAAACAGCGCTACGAAAGTGATCGAATCGGTGCAAATCATCGAGCTAATACAAGAATCTCATCTAAAAGCCATTTGAAAAAGCCAGCTGCTTGTAAAGCTACCTGAAACAAGACGGCAACTCATCAGCGTTGTCTGAGCAAGATGGACCAACGTTCGAGTCCCGGGGGAAATCTCACCACTCCCGACTTGTAACCGCCTAATAAGCGATGCGCTGGTGTTGCAGTTTTGTTGCATCTCGAGTACTCTGTAGTATTCTGTATCGGGGATTCTGTTGTTATAGCTTTGGTAAATAGCGATGAGATTTCGATGAGTTTCTGCGAATGGAAATTTTCTGCAAGACAAACCTAGAAGGATTGTGATTATGTTAATGCAACTTGACTTTGCTAGTTTAACGATAAGATATAACCACTTATTAGGAACGTAGACGCTAATTTGAAATTTATGTAACTTATTTAAATAGTTAGTGATTCTTTAGTTATCACTCTTATTATAATTGACGAAAAAAATTACTACCAGAAATGATTGAATAAAATGAAAAAAAATCACGAATACTTTTAATATATTATTTCTCTAGCATTCAAAACAGCCATAACTTAAAGTAACTGTGAAAATCACAAGCGCTACTTAATAAAAAGCGGCTGTACATTTCAACATATCTCCGTAAACGCACAGCGTGCACTTGTTAAACGTCAAAAACAACATCCTCGCTCCACAAACATTCACTATTTACACCACAAACGTTGGCAACACAACAATAAGTGATACCAACATAATAACGAATTAAAATTATTCACTACCCCACGGCAAAACATCCCCCAACATTAAAATATTCTGAGCAAAAATTTTCATAAAATAGCAATGCCCCGCGGTAGTTTGTACCAATAAATAATAATAATGAAGGAATGCTACAGCAGTGGAATTTAATTATTTTCGACATGTCGAGTCGGATTGAACGAAATTTATTTGTATGGATGCGACTAAATACCTTAATTTAGGTAATAAAACTGGAATATTGGTTTTAAGTGAAAAGGCCTGTATTCGGACAGTGTTACCCGATATTTTGTAAAAATGTTTTTTTTGCGATTTTTATTTGATTGACTAAACTTGATTTTTTTAACACATTACAATGTGCTGTACAAAATTTTAAGATGAAATAACACTTCAAGTAAAAAAAAAAAATATTCATAGTAATTGTAGCAAAATACTTATTGAATAAACAGACAGACAGAATACTGTCCAAAATGTATATAATAAGTTGCCGATACCTTTTCTGTAATAGGCTCTATCCAAGAATAAGCTGAACAATATTACTTTAAAGCACATATTGAAGTTATGAAATTTTGAGAGGCGAAGTCCCCAAAAGTTAGAATCAAAGTTATGGGACCTTTGATTCATTCCTCGCAACGCGTACTTAGTAATAAACTTGGTGAAAGTGGTATTAACAGCACTCGCTTCTCGACCAATAAAGCTAAACGGTGCACGACGCACAGCTCTATAGAATTTAGTGTAACATTTTTTTATATTGAGAATTCAACTTTTTTTTTATTATACCCCATCTTCATTCCCTGCTTAAAGTCTTAGTGGAGTAGTAAAATAACTTTGGCTCGAGGGTACCAAGTTGTGACATAATTTCGCCCGAGTTCCACAACTTTTCTCCGTAGGTAGGCCTTTAGAATTTTATGAACAGAAAACTGAGATGTATATCTATACGTCATAATAAATTCTCAAGTGAAAGTATTAAGAGTTGAGGCTTTATTTATCCACGTGTAAAAAATTATTATAAATAATGATCCAAGTTTTTTTGTTTGGCAACTTTAAGGACGCTGTTCCGGCGTTTTTCGGAAGTAAGAAGTTTAGGGTCTTAAGTCCTGTTTTGGCCGTGTTTGGAATGTAATTTGGGTGTGCGTCAAAACTGATTTATATTTTTTGGAAATTAATTGCTGTTTTTAATATATTTCTTCGCCCCTTCGAAAAAATCTCGTTGAGGAATTTGTAAATTTAATTTATTGGACAGTAAGCTGCCTTAAATATATTCGGAAAATCTCAGTATATACAATGCAATCGAAAACGGTTGGTAAATGTCAGTGTATGGTTCTCTATCAATACAATCTCTTCAATGGATCTACCTGCGTGTGAAATACAGCATGTTCAAAGCAAAGTGTTTCTTCAGGGTATTTCATAGACAATGTTAAACTTGCACAGGTAAAGCTTTATCATTTCTCTCAGATTTGTAGGACAAACCCTACTTTGTTATTTTTATCTCTTCACTTATAAATACAGAGCTTTAAATCACTCAACATATCCATACTAATATTATAAATGCGAAAGTAACTCTGTCTGTCTGTTTGTCTGTCTGTCTGTCTGTCTGTCTGTCTGTCTGTCTGCTACTCAATCACGCCTAAACTACTGAACCAATTTGCATGAAATTTGGTATGGAGATACTTTGATACCCGAGAAAGGACATAGGCTACTTTTTATCCCGGGAAAATTACGCATTTCCCGGGAAATTTCAGGTGGCGAACGAAGTCGCGAATAGTCAATATTATAATGACATTGAATTAACAAAATTCCGTTGTCATGGTAACTGTTTTAATGGCGGATATGCCTTAGCGCGACTTCGTTATAACTACATATACTATATCCATACTAATATTATAAAGCTGAAGAGTTTGTTTGTTTGAACGCGCTAATCTCATTTTTTCGAATCGAAAAATTCTTTCTGTGTTAGATAGCTCATTTATCGAGGAAGGTTATTGGCTATATATCACCGACGCTACGACTAATAGGAGCAGAGTACCAGTAAAAAATGTTACAGAAACGGGGAACATTTTGACCCATTCTCTCTTATGTCACGCAAGCGAAGTTGCGCGGGTCAGCTAGTTCCTTATAAATGAGGCAAAAATTACAACACACTGAGTGGCTATCAAAGATTCCTCAATTAATTTCATTTCGAAAGAAGAAATCCAAAAACTAGCCATTATTATTTGCCATAGCTTGTAAATTTCTTTGACGCGGAGCAATAAATGTTGGACAATGCATGTAAGGTCGGAGACTATGTCACTACCTTCTAATTTGATGTGTGGTGCCATCTATTCACATAACTAAGCACTATTTACCAACTGTGACATAACTGTTACACTTGTCATTCCCACTCACATAGATGTGAGTGGGAATGTACTCGTATGTTATTATATTTCATACAGCGCTCATTCCAGCATCGCTCATTTTGAATTTGGCCCGTTTATTTCTGTTATTCTGCGGCGCAGTGGCGTATACGTATGCTTTTATGCTTAGACATAAAACATAAGTAGTGGTAATACTCGCTGTGGCGGGTAAGTGCTGGATATTTTTCTACTGGCATATTCTTTCCTGAAGTGCGATAGGGCTGTACAGTGTACATACTTAGAAGTGAGAAACTATAGATTTTAGATGATTTGATAAGCCAAAGTTTAAAAGTGATGAGTGATGACTAATTAAATCTTTTTTCCTAAGATTCAAAATGTACTCTAAAAGTATTCTACAAACTATAGCAACTAACGACATAGTAGCCTTTTGAAAGCGTTTGTTGAATATAGAAGCCTAAGTTTGATCCTGAGTCTTTAACTATGTCCACGGAAAATATGAAAGTTAGCTCAGTCGTTCAACTGTAAAACCGTAACACACAAACACATAGACTTCTCTTTTTGATACTTGAAATATACTTCTAGTACTTTCCTAAACCTATTTCTTACCAAATATAGATTATCGAACACAACCGTTCCACACTCATAATATGCCTCTATAAACAGTCCCCACCGACCCACTTCAAGCTTCAATACACAGTAATAATCTCAAAGGTGACATCCATACTCATCGCAATATTATAATATAACTTATATAACCCTTTTCTTGAGACGGCTGTATGCTTCTGGCGTTAATCAAAAAAGGCTATATAAGGCCCTTCATGGGCGACATACAGGGGGATTTATTTACTCATATATTATATGACGCGGATGAATTTTGGAACGTTTCTGTGCAAATATGACAGTTATTGTAGGTATGTGTAGGTCGGTTATATAAAGAGACTAGAGAGTCGTTTGCGGTTTCACTGCAATTTGAAGGTCGTTGACCTCGTTTTGTGGTTGATTAGGTTTTAGTTAATAACTTCTTGCTTTATAAATATATCACTACTATTGCGTATCTCTATTGCACAACTTAGTACTGAGCCTTGGCATGCGCGATTAAAATTGATAGTCATGAATTTTTCCAGACAAAGTAACTAAGTATAGCAGATTGTCATATCACTTGCCTGCGTGCCACTTATGTTCTACATTCTGAATTTTGTAGTCTTTCTCCAGCTACATGCTTAAGGTCCGACTTGTTTAACCACAAAGTCAAAAATGTTCTAGCAAGTTCAAATTCTTTGACACAAAGTCACTTACAAAATAAACAAACGAAACAACTCTCTCTGTTACACCTGCATCGACATATCCTGAAACTAAAACACAAGGCATCTATAACAGCATGAACGCAGTGAACTTCGTAACCGGCCGCTGAGGGACGCGCAATCGATTCCCGATCGGAGAAATAACAATATAATTCAACTGCTCAGCCGACTATCTGCCCACCCCACCTGAGTTACACCCCCCTCTATCTCACCCCTCACCCCCGCTGTGGTCCTCCCTCGGGAGTACCGCAACGTAAAAATAAAATCCCGGCAAGTGTGAATGTGAAATTTGTTGGCGGTTCCGTATAGTAATTAGCGGTTTTGTAATTTGTGGTTATTGGTATTCATTATCTATAGGTGAAATTTAAGAGGACTATTATTATTGAGAGATTATTATTTGCTAAATTGAGATACATCAAATGCCTTCGTAATCCCATGTATTATCATTTGGGCTTTTATAGCTATGTGTTAAGTGTGTATGACCTTATCGCAAGTCTCTTATCTGAACCGAATCATCGAGCAACTAAGGCAAATATAATGGATATTTTTACGTCAAAATATAAAAAACATGTCTTAAATATACAGTCTATACAAAAAACAAAACACATCCGAAACATGTTTTCTTTTTATCAAACGCCGATCGGATCAACTTTACGATTTCCCGTAAAAATCTGTACCGATCCATACAGTTCCATGACGGTACCCTAAAATAGGTGCAAGGGGGAAAATAGTAAAAGTTGCCTGCACCATAACTCACCATGAGCAAGACGTAACACCATTATAGACCGCATGGTCGATGAATTTAAATTTATATCGTGTGGTTTAATCAAAAATAATCTTTTTAAATTTATAGGTGCGAGGCCTTTAGTGTGGTTGTGTGTAAAGAATGCTGTGGTTGTAGTGAAAAGTATTTAAATATATTGTGTTGTAACACTATGGAAAATGGCAAATTATGGTATTAAACAAAGAATTGAGAATGATATTGCTAAAAGCATAAAAAATATGTGTAGACGTTTTGCGATTTTCACATATTATAGCATTGTATAGGACGTACGCGTAGATCATAATTTAATTTTGCTGGATAAAAAAAATGACAAAATTTTTCTACATTTCAGTAATTATCAGTCTGATAGCTAGCAAGAATATAAACAATACCTAAATCCAAGTAAGATCCGAGATAAAGTTTTCTTTTACTCATAAAAGTAAAGACGAACGTATATCGAACGTTCGTCTTTAATGTCACATTCATTCTAAACCTCTAGGTATATACATTAACAATTTAATTTGGGGGTAGATAACAATCCGAAATATCCCAGTATTACGTCGCTATTCACTCTTAGAACTGCATTCTCACGGCACTTGACAATATTGCTTTCGGAAACACCCGCTTCTGTCTAAAGCACACACTCACATACACACAAATTCACTAAATTATAACATAGCACTCACACATGCATATAAACTACTAAAGCTTGGAGCACACTTATACACTCGGAAATGAATCGTCACTATATCGACATTTTGCCTCGTCATCAACTTGGTTTCTACTTAATTTGAGTAGATAACCAAAGTGACTCTTGGTCCCCTTTAACTGTATATCCTGTCAATTTGGTATAACAAATTGGTTACTACATTAAATGAAGTC
This sequence comes from Anticarsia gemmatalis, assembly GCF_050436995.1. Lineage (NCBI taxonomy): Eukaryota > Metazoa > Arthropoda > Insecta > Lepidoptera > Erebidae > Anticarsia > Anticarsia gemmatalis. The sequence continues at coordinate 3,006,041 of NC_134753.1, read as the reverse complement.
TTACTTACGGCTTGTCAACCACCGGTTGACACCATGCTGTCAACAAACCGCGACGTAAAGCGCTGTAGATTAACGTATTTTGATTCTTGGCAATTCAATATGAATTGCTTCGACTAGATTAGATACCGTTCTGGCGTTATATACTGTGCGCGTTAGTTTTTACAAAGGTGACGATGCGAGTCGTTGGATAAATAATTAGTTTACTAAATATGATGTGTGCTACGATCTCAATACGTATGTATGTAGTATTTCATCCACAGCCGGCGCATATTTACGTTACACTTCACAGCATGACGCGTTTCCCACCGTAGAACAATCAAATCAAATGAAAATTAAATCGTGTACGGTACGGTGCGAAGACTTAACATTAATTATTCATTAATCCGACACCGCACAGAATTGATGATAGCAAAACATGGGCGACGGGTGTCTCCTATTGACGAATTGTATTATATAAATCTTCTTTATACATATTAATAATGTCTGTCTGTGACAATCTTTACAGAATACCGAGATTTTAATACATGAAAATGTTTAAAGAATATTATATATAATATAACTATAAATATTTTAATCGGTATCGTTTTGTTTATACGGCTTACCTTGAAACGGTTCAAACGATTTTGATTAGTCCTTCATTGAAATATAGAGGTGTCTAAACGGCTAGTCACCTTATAACGGTAGCAGGACCCAGAGTAGTCTCACTAAACACTGTATAAACTCACTTAACATTATAATATAACTTGTGTTATGCGTAAACTTAGTACATCTATTCATTTAAAACGTAGTACATCTATACGTGACCTGATTTAGTACTAGACTGGATCGTAAATACTTAATAATGTACTGTTGAATGACGATCATAGGTCTATTAAATAATGATTTGTGATTACATACATCACGTTTATTGTATTCTGTTCTCTTTGAATTTATTGGTGAATTATTTTTACATTTTGTCTCTTTCTATTTAATGTACAACAATTCAGCTTCAACAACACTATTTATTTGTTGAAGTTTCTCAGCACAGGCCAAATAACAAAATGTAGCATTCTGCTTGGTATACATCTAATGGGCTCGTTTTTATACCATTGAAGTAATTATGGCGAAACAAAGGTTTATTGTACACCCTATGACATCAGTTTTAATTGATTGTAATATTTAACTTTATCGATGTCTATTTTTTTGTATCTAACTACATACAAACGTTACATATTTTCCACGTACAAAAAATACGCAATATAATATACACAATATAAGGAACGTAATATTTACTCAGTTGAGCTCTGATTTACGACCTCACAGGCTCATCGTTTGTTCATTACCGTAAACAATGTATTGATTGCCTCCAAGATACTCATCATAAAACAATTATTAGATACAAACATACCCACAGCTCCGCTCACCTGCAATTTGGTAAGATAAAAATAAATTGACTCGGAAAGCTTTCAAACAGTACTGTGTCCTGTACTATTCAGCCCTTTTGAGGATATTTTTGTAAGATTTATTCAAATCCTATTTCATGACACTGGTTAACCCTACTATCCATACCAGTATCTTGCTACTACTATGCTTTATTTGGCACAAATGATAGAAAACTAAGCTTAACTGTGAAAGAATACTTGCCAGAAATATATACAGACAGACTTTATATTAAGAAGTAAATATATAAAACGTATTATAGAATTTTTGTGAGTAGTATTTGATTTGGTGCTCTACTAATACCTGATGATGTGTTTAACGTTACGTATACTAATGTTGTGTTTCCTTTGTTTCAGGTGGATTTCTCATGCAATATTAATCGACTTGCGCGATAAGTATGGATCGTGACATTATTTTTTATTTCATTTTAGTATTTAAGAAACTATAATACTTACTTAATTTAGTATATATAGGTAAACAAAACTACAGAAAAATATTGATTATATTATTCAGCGGTTGATAGAATTTGACACAATTTTATAAGGAGTAACTTTCAGATTTTTGACTAGAACAGTTTGCACCAAACATTTAAATTAAAACACAATATTCTTTGTCGAAAACCGTAGTCAGGACATTTACTATTACTTATAATGACCCGTGATCAAAATGCTTTTAAGGTATTGGTACGTTTTTATCATAAAAATTACATTTTTATTTCAATTAACTACTTCGTACGAAGAATACGAAATAAGTGTTACGTAACTAGTATGAAAAATCGGTTAAAAATTAGCCCATTTAAATTACCCAACAACCAAATTACCAACCGACTAATTACTTTATTATTAGATTTAATTTTCACACATTTTAAACAAAGCCTGCACTAGCCGTACATTAAAACACAATGCTATCAAAAATCAATTTAAATTGACTACGCAGTGAAATTATTTCCAATCACTAAATGGTTCTAATTGAAAGCTAATTGACGTAATGATAATAAATATCGTTTATACACACGATAGTCGATACTAATTGATATTACTAAGTACATGTCGTGTTTTGTGTTTTATAAAATAGAGTTATAGCAAAGCCAGTAATGTTAATAGTTTAGGGATTTCGATAAGATTTAGAGAGCTCTAGTATTAGGGAAAGAAGTAATAGGAAGAGGAAATAAATAAATTATTGTGCTAATGAATGCAGGTGAATGAAAACACGTAGTTTTAGAAGAAAAAAAGTAAAGATAGAATATTAGTTAAAAAAACGTGTTGAAAATTTTGATACATTTTATTGAAAATGTATTGTTACGTTACGAAATAGTTTTTTTTTTTAAATTCTAGAAACATTTATTATTCATCATAAAACTTACATTATGGCTTTAGATTACTAAATTGAATAAAAAAACACCAAAATAATAAATTTGTCAAATTCATAAACACCATTAATAACTAAATATTACATAACAATGTCAACTGCAAATATAAATTATAAAACATTGTAACATTTGCCACCCAATACTGCGCAAATAAAACAGTCTTAAATGCATTGCCATTTCGACTGAAAGATAATTTTTACAGTCACACTCGCATTCAAAACTGGACTTTATGCTCTTGTATTTAAAGTTGATTATTCAGTGGTGTTAATTGAGTGGTACATTAAAAGTGTCGTACAGTGAACGAACTAATGGAGCCTCATTATGGCCAAATTAGTTTTATGAGCGTTGTAAACACGATCGAGATAATACTGGTCGTAATCCACACTGGACGCCATTTAAAACTTGCTATGTACTCGCTAAATGCAACGATGTGGATTATGATTAAAATATTTTGTGAACTGTAGATGTGACACAATAAAAAGTAGAGAAAAATGCTTGTTGTCCGTAGCAAAAGACTGTTTCCTATATAATTCCGTACTAACTTTAATTCGTACGTAAGTAAGTCTGGTACTATGCGTAAGTAGCAATGACAATGAATAAAATAGTGACGATCTCTATAATATATCATCAAACTGTTGTACTAACATTGCATTTTATAACATTAAACATACGACTAATGATATTAGAATGAAACTTATTTGCCTTAGATCTAATTAACACAGTTCATGGATTTAAAAAGCTTTCAGTACATTGCTTAGGATAAAGACAAAAATTTAATTGTCCTTATAGCAATGAGAAAATAAAATGAGAAATGATGTTAAGAGAGAGAGCAATGGACATACAGTTATTTTAACTGTTTATAATTATGATGAGCAATTAAATTGCCACCCACAAAACAGTCGTTTAGTAACTTGGCCAAGGCTAACTATTTTTCCTTATTTCGAAGACTACACGATTATGTAAACTGTTTCTTATCAAGTAAGGTACAGCAGAAGTATAAAAATGCTGGCTAAATCATAATTTTTCCTCGTAAAAGGGAATCCTCATAAAGTTCTGAATTAACATCGTAAGCAAGTAAGTATACGTCCACCTCTGCTGAGTGCCTACTAAACTGTCGTAACCAAAGACTTTTACTTCCTATACATCATCATAACATATAAAATGGATTGGTAGAGAAATAAGTTGTATTACTTTTTTTGATATCTAAATACCAAATAAGTAAACATTAGATGAAAAGAAGGCATAAAGAGCTTTTCACTGTTAAAATATTTTGTTGAAATAAATAGGTCATGATGTATTTAACACATTCTACCACAACGGATTGAGGTCGTATTAAATGTTCAAAGAAATATAAGCTCTTTCGACTCGTTGTCTATAAATGTATGAATACCGAATAATATAATATATTCATCACATAAATAAGAAAAAAAAATAGCTTACTGAGATAAAAATATCTTCTCAATTTTTAATTTCCTCAACAAAAACATAGCATGAAACACATTGCAGAAATTCCTAATTCACATAATTTTTGATTAAAAAAACAGTACCTAATATACTCATTAACAAACGGCCACATTAGACAGAAAGGGGCCCATAGCGTTTTCTTTTTAGCCCCTGCACCCCTCCGTTATGACCGCAGACGTAACTCAATGGGCCGAATTATTAAAGGGTGTGCGTGCGTTAGCAACGTTGATTACATTTTTGATTGGTGTTATTGAGTTTCATTTCGTTAAATTAGAACGGGAGTAAAAAGTCAATATGTAGGCGAGAATTAAGAGATGAGGAGAAGCAAAAATTGCAAGTATATATAGTACTTACTAATATTTTTTATATTCTCGTGGTTTCTGCTTAGACCCATAGACACAAGACGTATTTTTGTTTATATATACGTATAGAAAAGTACTAAAACTGTAAGTAAAAAATGGAATGCATGTACAGTGGCTTAAATTTTTGTCAATTTAGAAATAAAGGTGGCTCTATGATTACGGATTAATACTACGGTTACATTCAAAAACGTTTAGTTACGATCCATAAACAGTTTCAATTTCCAAGTGTACATTTGGCCATTTTTCGTACGACAGTGTAGAAACCTCACTTTAAACAATTGTATCCTAAATATCGTATTAATGTGAAAGATTCATGCAATAAAAAAAATCATACAACAAAAACTTTGTCACAATATTTTTTTCGTTTAAACCAAAGCGTCACAAGTTCACACCAAGCGTTCTCACTCGAGCCCTCTCCCCACTGGCACTCGGATACCCCACCGGCGGTGTTACATTACACTGGGGTCCGAAAACCAACAAATTATTCCCCGCGGGCCCAGCCGACGTAATTACTGTAATTCGTTCGCGCAGTTTACTGTGTTCGGGATTAGCAGCCGAAGGGTTGCCTACCTTGATTTAATCTCGAGAAGTGTGTGTTTAGTTGAAGTCGATTTCCACGATTTGTTCTTGTTGGGTTTGTAAAGGGTTTTTGTTGATCGTATGTGGTGGTAATGGGTTACGATAAAATTTTAAATGGGTGTTGTTTATATGCTCATTCGCGTTAGTTCCGACTCTTGTAGTATTCACTTGAAACTAACGACAGTCAATTTCGTATTAAGATTAAATCAAAGTTGGACAGAGTAGGTACCTTGGTAACTTTCAAGGAAAATCTTTTCAAAATGACAGTGGTTTCCATCTAAGTTTTCTTAGTGAAAGGGGTTCCTTATCACATAAATAACCCGTTAGATAGCAATTTTTAAATTTAGCTAAGTTACTTTTAATTTAGTTACTTTGAGAATATTTTCGCTAAAAAACTTGACTTTTTGAATATACCTATATTACGCAGTTTTATAACTGGGAAAGTCCATACAACGTTATTGAGTCTAACCTCATAATTGGACCACAATTAAAGTCTTAGCAAACAGGCTACGTCATATTATTTATTAAACGAATTTATGACTGTACTTAATTTTTATTATGATGGACATTTTTATAGTCGATACTTTGAAAGCTTGTCGACGAATCAACTTTACTTAGTGCCTGACTCTTGAACTATATGACTGGAGTTTTCATGACTCATTAGCGATGAATCGTCGATATTATACCAGTCTTTATTAGTTCTGTCTGATGACTAAACAAGTTGGGCAATTGGTGCAAAATACGCTATGAAAATTGTACTTTTGTTTGATAAAAATACAATATAGATCTACATCATATACATACATAAAATCACGCCTTCTTCCTATAGGGGTAGGTAAAGACCGGAGAACGCCACCACATACATAATATTTTGGTTGATTTAAGTATTTGTCAATTTAAGAAAGAACCTTTGCGTTACCTAGTCCCGTTGCCTAGAACCGTTGCCTAGTCTTGATAAAGAATAATGCGGTTTCGCAAAGTATGTTTGTACAATTTGCATTTAAACAAACAAAGGATGTCGTCTTTTATGTATATTCATGAATCCTAAGCAAAAGTATTTTTTTATACCCTACTTTCCTTCTAAGTAGTTATAACATAAAGTCAACTACTTCCATCAAAAATAGGCACTTTATTCAATTAGCCGTAGCATCTTAAAAACTGGCGATAACCCAGCAAAGTTTATTGCCCCATATTTTTTAAATTACATCGTAAAAATTCTCACCTCATCTCTGGAGAGCTTCCCTCATTTGAGTAGAGAACTCGTTTAAATCTTCGTCTTAACAAAATTAACATTAATCTCTTGTTAAAATAGCCGCGAAACGTTAATAGAATTAGCTATTGGTACCTCTAAATTAGGGCCTTGATGAAAACTATTAAGGGTCTTGTAATTAATATTGTTGTGGGTCAAAAGTCGGTTTATTATATTAAGTGCTTGATGCCTCTGTTTGACGTCAAAGTAATTTGGATTAACTTGAAGTGGGGAATTTTGTTTGCGTATGTTTGTGTCGTCCGTTTGAAGTTTTAGGTCAGTTTTAGTTACGCGTGTTTTCGTAATGAAGTTAGTACTTTTTTACAGTTCTGTCTTTACAGTGTGTTATATAAGAATATGTCACAATATAAGTAGACGAGAGACTTCGTCAAGACCATGATATTATTATTATAGTAATAAGCTGATAGTGATGAAGCAGTTATGACGAAAACACTTTGACAAGAAAAATAAATAGATGATAGATAAATAGATATAAAATATTGCAACTGAGAATTATCAGTGGGTACAATTAGCTACGTAAGTAAGTTTTGGTTTTTGGCTATCTAGAAAAGAAGCTTAAGATCTTCAAAGTAATTTTACAAAGTATACCGAATTTAGTCTGCCAAAATATGATATTATTTCATAAAATGCCATCACGTATTAAACCCAATTTAATTTCTCGTCCAATTTTCCGCGAACTCATAAGAATTTCCATGAATATTGCCTCTTAACATTATCATATGAGACGAGGTGGCTCCGAAGAGTCCTAACTAGCGTAATGCAAGGCTGCGGGGTTAAAGCCTTCAATGTTATGGCTGTACCGCGAAATTCATTCGTCGACTGTGTCTTTGTGCTCTTTCAGACGGTAGATGCGTGGTCGTTGCGGTGCAACGGCGTTTGTATTCTCTGAAATACACTCAGCGGCAGAAAAAGTGGCCCAAGCGCTTATCGTGAATTTGTAAACAAATTAAGTAATATACGAAAGATATATTGTTGTAAGTAGTTGCGAAGTGATCTGTATAGTGTTATGAAGTGTTGAATTTCAGATTAATTTAAGTGACGGATGACTTTTTCTAACAATGTGTGTTAGAACTGAATTCAGTGTTGATTCGAGAGGTCAGTTGAATTCTGTATTTTGAAATATTGCTGCACGGAAACGATTTTCTTTATGATTTTTATTGATTATTGGTCTATTTAGATTTTAGAAAAGATTTGAAGATGCCACTTACTGCTGAACAAGTGGCTTAGGTGGTCTTGTTGTCCGATCAGGGCCATTACCATTGAGAGGTGGCTGCATTTTTCAATGTATCGCGTACCACTTTAAGGTCTGCGATTAGGAGGTATCGTGAGACTGGTCTCTACACGCGGCGACCAGGAATTGGACGAACACGATGTACATCCGCAAGAGATGACCGATTTGTTAACCTCGAGGTGCTGAGAAACCGCTTTCTGACAGCGTTTGAGATTCACTAGAGGCTTCAAGCGGCACTCGGAGTCATTCTTAGTGAACGGAGCATGAGGCGAAGGATAAAAGAACGTAATTTACGGGCAGGAAGACTAACCCGAGTACCAGAACTCGAGAGACACCATCGAGTTGTGCGATTACGATTTGCTCGTAAACATGTGAATTGGCTATCGACCAATGGAGCAAGTTCTTGTTAACCGATGAGTGCTGAGTAGCATTAAGAGCACCAAATGGTCGTGAGAGAGTGTAAAGACGCCATTAAGGACGGTTTTTTCCCAACACAACACGTCAGACGGTCAGTTACAAAGGTAGGTCTGTTATGGTATGGAGAGGTGTATGTTTGGAGGCACGTACGGAGCTTGTCATCGTAGATCAGCGCCTAACAACAGCCGGGTACATTGAAGAAATCTTCCAAGACCATGTTGTACCACTTATGGATTTCATTGGTCGGGAGGATTAACTCTAATGCAGTTTAATGCGCGCGCTCATAGCGCCCGCGTTGTGGAATCGCACCTTGCTGATATCGGGATTCAAAAACTGGCTTAGCCTGCTCGCAGTCCAGACATCAACCCCTAGGCACATGTCTGGCACATGCTAAAAAACAGTGTATGTGCACTGCCCAACCCACCAGAATCACTTGGTGAGCGAAAAACCGCTCTAGTCAGAGTGTTGGATAAAGTTCTTCAAGAAGTAATTAAAACATCCTCCAAAGCATGCCAGAATGCATGCAGGTCACCATAAATGCTAGAGGAGTTAACACGCGGTATAAACTAGATTTTTTCTTTGGTGCAGAATTAGTTTTTTGCAAAAACTTTCAATAAGCGATTTCGACAAAAGCTGTATTTTTTAATTTTTCCCATTTTTGATTAAAAATTACGACTATTTAGTGTAAATTGTAACTAAACTTGTGTATAAACTGTTTAACTAATAGTTATAGCCAAAATAGTAACCATATATTGATATTCTAAAAAGTTTTATCGTAGTTTTACTTTGGGCCACTTTTTCTGCCGCTGAGTGTATATATTTTCTTGATATCGTATGGTTACGTTACGTGGGAGAAAGTTATAGAGAAATAGAATATATTTATATAACACTGACATTATTCTTACTTGGCATATCTTATTTGTAGAATATGTGCTTTAAATATATTTCATGAGCTACGTTTGTTATATTGGTGCTATTTTTGGAATGGTCTCTTATCAATTGTTTTTCTTTGCTATTTTAAAACTTATCAAAATATTATTTAACGACATGATCAAGAGTAAAGATTAAATATCTACGAATTTTGAAAATATCTTTAAAATTTTTAAGTCTTATTTATGTCGATCATATTTTTCCTTCAGCGCTCACCAAATATATCTGAAACACCCTTAGCACCACGCCGCGTGAAATTTGATCCTATGTCATCGGCTGTATTATTAAGGAGCAAACTAGAGCGCTCGTACATCGGCGCATGTAATATTGTCCCGCGCATTGTCGCTACCGTGGCTCTCTCATATTTCTTACATCATTAAGTCAACGGGATGTCGCGTGGTGTCAGTCACAGCGGCAAGCGTTTTACGTCACGTTTTTGTGGGCGTTTTAAATAATGATAGGGTGTGCTTTCATTATGGTGTTTCGAGCAGGCGTTTTTAAAAAATGAGTTGATTTATTTTTTGGCAATTATTTTTATAATTATACAGCATCTGACTTGTACACATAGTTTTTTTTTTTTTGATCTTTTGTTTGCACTTTTTAAACTATAATTAAGTCAACGGGTTGCCACGTGGTGTAAATCATAGCTACAAGCTTTTGCTTCGCAATGTACATGTATGATTAATAAGAGGGTTACTTTCTTTGAAATTCTGTGATTGTGATGGGCGTTTTAATGACAGATTCTGTTGTTTATTATTATCGTTAGTCCCTTGTCAAAGAACTTCTACTTTATTAAATGACATTTGGCATGCATTCATAATAAAACATATGTAACCATTATCAAAATATAATGGTCTTTTCAACATTTTTCATTAAATTTACCCATTCATCTACGACTGGGGTTAAACAATTTTTTTTTTTTTTTTTTTTTTTTTTTTTTTTTTTTTTTTTTTTTTTTTTTTTTTTTTTAAGGAAACCCCCGCACTAAGAATTGCTCTTGTGTCGCGGGGACTTTTACAAACATACAAACAACGGACACAAAGCACAACCAGACCCGAAACAATTATTTGTGGATCGCACAAATAATTGTCCCGTGTGGGAATCGAACCCACGACCTCCCGTTGCAGTGGTATCGGCGTGGCGACCTAAACCACTGCGCCACGGAGGCAGGAAGCGTATATTTGGCTAAAATCCGCTAAATCGCTCAAACTCGCGCTTTGCCTTACGTCTTAGCGTAGAATGAAGACAGTCCTTAATAATGTACCATAAGTAATGACGGTGCCAACCCCATAGTAATGAAATTTGTTATAAATATTATGAAAGGCCACCACTTTATGATGCAGGCTTTTTAATAAATTCTCTTGAGACATTTTTCTATGAGACATCTTGCAATATATTGAAAGCATAGCCATATTTTCTTCGAAATTTACTTACTTTCACAAAAGAAGGTTTTTTTTGAGATTATATGTATGTTTTCTATGTTTATTACTCCAACTGACTGTCTTGGGGTAATGGTAAATTTTAAAATACAATTAATTTCCTAATATTTTGTTTAAAAATTAACAATAAAAACTTTTTTGTTATTTATTAACTAAAGCGAAATATTATACTTATGCAAATTGACAAGAATCTTCATACAAAGAAGTATTTTCGGTTTCATTTACAATGTTATCGTTATATTCAGTTCGCGACACCGGTCCTTTATGTACAAGATATTTTCATAAATACTCGTATACGCAGCAACAAAAAAAAAACTACCTTTTTATATCAGAAACTATTTCCCAAACTAACAATACGACGTTATCCGACCACAGAAAGTCCTCTATCACCCCTTTTCTTAAAAATAAATGTGTAAACAACATCACTATATCACTTGAGTACATAAAGCGGTCCATTCGCGCCATAAAGTGTGCCCAAAAACCGCGCACTTTATCTTACGTAGGTGAATTTAAATTGCCGTATCTAACTGGCTCTGTGTACAGTTGAAAGCAAAAATATACATTAACGCTCACGAAATCACGCCTTGTTCTCATAAGCGTAGATAGCGTTGAATATAATAATATGAAGATATCGTTCTTGCAGACTTATTTAGATTCAGTCACATTTATACAATTTACCATAGATGTCAAGCCTCAGTTGTTGACTTATAACGAGTACTACGGACCGTTTAGAAACTTTTCAAGAACAGTCCCGATATGATCCTTGTACATATTTTCTGTCCCTTTTTCATTTCATTTAGTCACTTTCTAACAACGATTTTCTGACTTATGTTTTTGCAATCGAAATAAAAAAATAACTAACATTGTCCACTTCAAAGCACCCAATGACACAGACACTCATAAAAGTGCTGTCGAGAATTTAACGGTTTGGTGTATTCATAAGGTGATACTTACTTTTGGTGGTGACTGTACAGCTCCCTTTAACTCAATACCTGAGCTATCTGTGTACGCCTATCGGAGAGTCGCGTGTGTCCCGAAACAATATTTCTAAATAAAATACTTCCTTCAGGGACTTGAAGTGTAGTACGGTTCATGTTACAAGCGGAGCGGGTAGCGAGTTTATGAAATTATGATATTTCTCATTCAGATTATTTTAGAAGTAACGTTTTTTAGTATTAATGTTTATAATAATAGGAATCAAACGTGGTGCACTGAAATCCAAATGTCTATAAACGAACATCTAGAGCGCTTTTATTATTTAATTCAAAGCCGTAAGTATGCTTTAACGACTTTACAATGAGTGTCAATCGACTGTATCTTTCACTTTGATTAAAACATTGAGAAAACATAATTGCTGAAGTCCCTCAATAGAGTAATTGTAACTTACATAATAGTAATTTTATGACACTCGCTCTCGCTATCACTCAAAACTTGCAGCCACAAAACCCGCGAATAAAAACGCTCCACCGCTCCCCGTATCGCCCGCATTATATTTAAGTGGGTAGTTTGTGAGAAAAACAGCGTATTGTTGTCGGAATTGAAAATAAACTCGCACCGTCCCCCGCTTTTAGGGATGTATGGCCCACCCCTTATATAATATTGGACCAAAAGAGACCAAGCCCAATGTTTTCTACGGCGTCAATGTTTAGGCCCTACTCATATATCCCAATTATTTTTCTCATTGTTGTTTGTTATCGGACACCCGTATTGGTTGTTTTACTTGCTTTTTGGTATTTGGTAGGCTGGTAATGTAAACAGAGGTATATACGGCATTCAAAGAAAAAAAACACTCTTTTTGTTTTTTTTTTAAATAAAAATATATTAGGTTTTTTTTTGTTACATTAATTTCGAATTATTTTGGGCTAGGAATCAACTACCTAAAGTTTTTGTATACGCAAGATCTTATATTTTCTCAAACCGTAAAGTTTGGCTTACGCCCTTTTAAAACAATATAATATGTATTTTATATACTAGTCTACGGCACAGTAGTACAAACCTTTTGTTTTACCAAAATATTTTTCCGTCAACGAAACAAAAATTCGACGGATCATTCATTCTCTACGTTTCACTTCGCGATTCGATACCGCAGCTATCGTTCTGTGTCAGTGTTTATTCACTTCATATGATCGGTGCCGTCAAAGGTATCAAACAATGATCAATGTATTGGAAAACTAAAATAGACAACAGTTTTATTTTCTTGATACATGCACATTTTTCCTCTGAGCGTTGTCTTCTCTTTTTAACGTGCATGTATGTCATATCTTAATGCTTAAACTACTGAATCGATTATGATAAAATTTTGTAAAAATATTGACCCGAGATAGAAATTATGCAAGTAATAATCAGAACACGCGGATGGAGTCGCGAACAAGTGCTAGCGTAAAATTTGATGCGTAACGTAACTGTAGAAGAGTTTTGAAAGTGTTACTTAATCAGTCTTTATTAGTAATACTTATATTACCATCAATTGACGGTCAAATTATATGACTCGTGTAGCTGCTTCTTAATGTTGAAATTATTTTGCGATAAATAAAAACCAAAAGTATACTCGTCTCTATAGTTGCAAATGCACGGATTATCATTATAGTCCGTTAGCAAACGTAAACACTCTTTTCAAATAAAGTTAAAACAATTTTGTTTATTTCAGCTTTGTTGATGTCTAGTTTTCTTAGAACGGTGACGTTCTGTTTAGCCGGAAGGCGTCGTTCCTAGTGATCGAGATGTTGTCCTTCCTAGAATTAGTATATATTGTAGAACGAATTTTCCGAACTGATGTCTTTTATGTACGTATATAAATATTTACGATAAAAGGAACATTAAAAATTATATGGACTGTCATCATAGATTAGTTATGATACCTCCAGTAGCGAGAATCTATCTCCAGTAGAGAAATTTTGTATGAAAAACCTAACCTGCGTCTTCAGCGGCCGCCGTAGGAACTACTTTCCAGAACATTTTAAATGTCAAACTGTCGACAGACGATAGCATCGACTATAGAGAATCGCAACAGATCAGTCACTTTTTGATCAGAAGAATAGCCAGTATTTTAAGTACTACCTGTATATTTTATGTTTGAAACTGTAACACGTAAAGGTAGTAAACGTAGGGGCTGAGGTGTATTTATTATCATGGAAAATACATTATGAATGTTGGAGATCAATATTGTCACAAAACCAAAATGCAAATGAAACTGTAATTTAAGTTCATACATTGTAAAAGACAAACATTGTATTTGATCTTATTCAAAGTTAATCAGACGCCATCAGGTGGGTCGATAACAATCGAATCAACTCGATACAAAACTGTGTATCTACAGAATGAAATCGCTCTCATTACCTTCGACGCGCGCTCTACGCCACGTGAGGAGGGATACCAACAATACTGTTTAAAATGAGACATTCTTTAATATTTACCGTAGATATGTATTGTTTGGCTTTTTTCCTTAAATAATTACCGCTTATAGAGGAGAATTAAAAAGCTATGTGATGGGTACGTAACTTTTTTCGTAATGTTAAGTTATTATAAAACAAAACAAACAAATATGTACTTTTAGTACAAAATTGAAGTGATTTTTTCAGACACTATACGCGGCTATGAGACTACATATTCTAGTTCTTTTATTACGCCGCATTTTGTAATTTTAATTAGACTAGGAAAAGACCGACGTCCTCAGCTAGGTTTGATAATCAATTTCACTATCATATTTGATGAGATAATTTTTTATACAAAAATACCATTCACACATCGTCACACACTTATAACTAAAGCAAACACTAACGATCAACAATCAATCAAGAATTTTCAAAGTTTCACACATATCCTCGCTTCCACAACAAAGATACCCACCCTACACTATCGTCGGCAACAGAGTGGCTGTTCACTCAATCTGTCAATTACCATGCGTTACTTGGACGGTGGCACGCTACGCTTTTATACGCCGTGTAAAGGCTCTGTGCATTGTGGCCGTCATTAAGCCTGTGTGCGCTTCATTTATTCTATTAGCTTGCAGTCTCGGTGAAGAAATGTACTGATGTGTTTCGTGATAGGTTAGTTTTGTTTACTTGTTTACTGTTAGATGCAGACGAAGCAGTTTGTGTATATGTTATGCTGCTATATTATATTGTATGATGAATGATAGAGACAGAAATACAAAAATAATGCGTTTGCGTATAAATTAGTTGTGTTGTAATTTACTGTTTTGAAGAATGATAGAGCAAATTTAACCGTTTTGTAAATACACAAACAAAAATAATCAATTGAAGTTACATCATTAAGGGATACTTACTATATGAATCAAAATTTTATTAAAGTTTCATATTATTATCAACATTTATTTTAGTTTTGACTCATTATGGTATATGTACTACAATTCAAATTTAACTGCCAGAATATCTAGTCAAATATATGTAACATAATACTTTTACTACGAAAACTAAACCTCATTTCACGTGAATATTTCAGCTTCCCATTACACATAAGTTTTAGTTTTAATAACGAACTAATTCCAAAAAGTAGAGCCATAATGACTTTGTCGAACAGACCTAACGCCAAGTTTATCTTTCTGTCGACTCGCAGTGGAAGCCTCCAGGCATCAAATCACTGGGTGAAACTCAACGATTCTACACGGAACTGCGCGAAAGTGTGCGAAACTACGCGAACTTCGCTCGCAGAATAGTTTCATTCAATTTGCGAATATTTGCACAACCGCTACACCGTGTTTGGTATTTAAATATTTGGTCACTTAGCGCTTTGTGCGTACGGTTTGTTAATTAAATGGAAAAATAAGACGATTCGGTGCTTAAAAGGTACATATATATTATATAGTAAAAAGGGAAGAGAGTAGTCATTGAGGTCCAATGGTTATCTATAAATTGATAGGTCCATAATTTCCTAAACACAAAATTGTTTTGCGCTACTGATATGACCGTAAACTTACTTTGCTATGATTACGATTTTTTGACAATAAAATAAATACGCGTAATCCTTTAAATTTCCTTGTACATGAATATTGCATATGTAAACAAAAGCTAAAAATCAGCTATATGCAAATATATACAAAGATTTTTTCAGCCAGATTTTGTAGTTCAATGACCTATTCGCGCCGTATTGCAATGTAAACTAACCCATACATAATGTAACGTTTTAAATCCGCTCCACACACACACACACATACATACACACACACACACACATACATACACACACACACACATACATACACACACACATACATACACAGTTCAGCAAGAACTTCGTCTCGCCCAATATTACGTAATTCTATTCATTGTACTACGTGGATTCATTGAGTAGCACAGCTAGCATAGTGTAGTGTATGATATATAGAGCGCAGGTAGTGCTATACTTTGGCTTGAAATGGAGGCCATAAAAAATCCCAATACGTTACATTATTTTTATTTTCTAGTTAAATACTTTTTATAGCAGATAAAGATACAAATAGATACTCATCCTTAGTATTTGTACTTCAAACTCAATCACCTTGAAACATTGTAGTTAGCGAAATTGTTAATATTTAATTATGCTTTTACCAAATCGTGTGAATGTCTGAGAGTGACACTGTCTGTCTAGCTAAGAAAACTATTCCAGTCACAAAATAAATGTCCTTTTTTCCATATTATTAAACATTTCTATGCCAAGTTTTTACTGTATGCGGTCAGCAATTCGGCCTTGAAAAGCGTAACAGGTGCCATACGGAAGCACTCTCGAGTTTACAATATTAGCATGTCAAGAACTATAGAGAAGTGGAATATGAATGAAGAAAATACTTAAATGGATATAATTGGTACAATACTAGGGTTTGTTCGAAATAGAACAAATAGCGATGATGAGGTCTAATTGAGCCCTTCCCGGGGATTAACCCTCTTTACATGAAAGGATAGGTTTCATTAACTCATGTATTGTTCCTGTTGTTTAAGTTTTAGCTCGTTTGAGACTATGACTAATGTATTCATCTCGAGCTAAGGTCACTAACCTAATGCTTTTTGCGTCAAATAATTTTGTTATAAATAACCTAAGTGCTCAAATCGTCATCTTTTTCTAGGTTTAACTTGTGAGAAAGAAAAAACTAACTTGCTCTCTTTTCAGATAATGGCTAGGCCTTTTAAAAGAGTCCTCATGATGCTTAGTTAAAGACAAAATCAAAATTCTAGAAAAAGACACAAATACTAAGTTTTTTTCGGTTTACAGACGTTTTCAGGTATTTTCAAGTCACGTCCAAAACCAAACTATAAAAACAAAATCAATCACTACAAAAATAAAAGTCAGTAGAAAAATAAGTGAAATAAAAGAGTCCCACTTGATAGTCCAGGGAAGGAGAGAATCCTGAATAAAAAGTGACGTTTCGCCTTACCTACTCTTAAATTACGTACGGGACGGGAATTTTGATGGCACACTGAAATTCTACTTCGGAATTAATGTTGGGACTGTGAAGGAAAAAACTCATTAGAAAGAGGCATCTAGAACATTCTATCGACTTGCTGTGTGGGCGTTTAAAACGAATTATTTGAATTTGATTTTGGATAAAATTTTTAAAATTAAACATACTTTTTCGAATTATCTAGACTACTATTAAATTAACAAACATATCATTTTGGTTATTCTCTTTTTCAAATGTCTTGTCTCTAAAAAAGGTGAATAAGGTTTTTGCTGGTTTGATATCCATTTACAAATTACGTCTACATTTTAAAATGATTACCACTTCAAGATACGGGTATCACATCACTTACCACCCACACACCCACATACACACACACAGTCACACAAACAAACACACACAAACAGACAAACATGCCCACGAACACACACACATTCACACAGTCACACATCACATTATCTCGTATATCCTACAACATCCGTGGATAATTAATTCGCTTAGCTTTCGCGCGAAACTAGGGAGGGGGTGAGGGAATGGAGGCTCGTTGGTGGGGGGGAGTTCGTCCATTTGTACCATCAATTATTCGTTTAGCGTCCGCCTGATTTATGGTGGTTCACGCTTGACCTATTAATCCCTCGCTAGTTGCGAATCTAGATTGTTTTTGAGACAAAAATTAATGGCCACTACTAATTAATACGTTTGATTTGGGATCTTTTCAAGGCTTGTTTTGTTTGTTTGCTTTTCGTTAATTGGATTGGACGTAATGGTTTTATTTTGTTTGAAATTTGGTTTAACCTATCGGTGTTTGAACGGTCATAAAAAATGAGTCTGCAATAGTTGCCTTTCCAAACAACATTAACTGTCTACAAAATTAATTAAATTTTAAGTACTCATTATACTAACGTCGTAAAACAGTATTTAAATGACTGTACCCAGAATCACATCTAAATTGTTAAAACACGCTTAATCTCACCTTGTCCCAAATTTATTATTCTATTTTCGTCCCTTAATTAAGCTAGTATTTATCTATCACGATTACACATCAAGCTTAAACCTTTTACCGTAAAGTTACACGCAGCCGTAAAACCGTAACCGTCCGATAATTATTCATTTATCGTAGCGCTCCCGTTATTTACGATAGACCGTTTAACGGTTGGCCGCGTCTACGAGCAGCCATGCTACGCTGCTACGTTACTTGCTACGCCGTAGCATCTCTGCTACGATAATAAAACATATTGAGATTAATATTCTTTTTAATCTGACCTCTTAAGTTGTTAAATATTTTGGTTCTTATTTATGTTTTTAGTTAAAGAGGTTATTATCATTATGCTGATGTTGTTAGGCATCTGTATTATGTCTAAGCTTAAGGTTTGCCTATTTTCTTGTTAACAGAGCCGTAATAGCCATTATGAGTAGGCAATAGTAATTGCTATAATTCTTCTCTAAGTCTTTTACTTGGTAGGCTAGTAGTTTCGTTTGTTATTACTGTGGATTCTGCAGTAGTCACAATTTGACATGACAACTGAGACTAAGGGCTCAACACGTCCTTTGTGACTTTGAGAGATTTAGGTCTAACTGGAGACGAATACCTTCGTACTAGATATACTGTAAAATAGATAAATATTTGGTAGTCTATGAAAAAAATAGTACTCATATTTTCTTTTAATAGATTACGAAACGTACTCGGATAAATACAAATATTTTGATTGAAAGTTATGTTCAAATGCAATAACTAAACCACCACACCACACAAATATTATTTCATCATTCATCAACAAAATTTTCCATACTTACAGATTCCACACTGATAGATAGTTGACAAACCAGTTAGTGAACTTATAACTAGAGAAGTAGATTGCAGTCAAATATTGATATTTTGAACCACACTACTAACTATCCTTGAAAAAGGCTTCATGACAAAATGCCTCACAGAAAATATAAAATAAATATAGCTCTTAAACTGTGAATATAAAAATATGTACACGAGGCAGAATTTAAGTGATCCACGACACTATCTCCTGCTTCCAGACAAAAGCGTACGCTTTATATTATATAACTGTTTTCCTCATATAAAAAGGCTTACTGTGACGACACGAATACATATTTATATTATTAAAAAGAGCTGAAAATAGTGCCTGTTTTGTTATACATTTTTTATAATATCTGGCTTTAGATTGCATTTAAATAACTTTCATTTCATCTTCCAACACTCACAAGCATTAAGTATCATACTTTTATTTGTATAATGAAATACAAATGTTTAAGATTTAACTTTAAGAACAAGTGAAATAATAGTGTAGCACTTACAGTTAAATTTATATCAGTTAAATTAAAAACAAAGTTTATTATATGGTAACAACTATCTAGAATCTGTAATTTACACAAATTTTGGACTGAGGAAAACTACGACAGCTATTTCAGAATGAACATTTATAGATAGGACCTTGAACTCTTTTTTGCGACTAAATCTAAAAAAGTATACTCAGCTATAACTTTCCTTCTACCTAACAACAATATATTTTCCTCGAACACGTTATGTGGATAATTTCAACTAGAAAATTCAAAATTAATTCAAAAAACAATAGTCCCAGCACAGTTTAGTACCGCGGCCGTACATAGCTTAATTTGACTCGTTACGTGGCGTTATCAACCGGCCACAGACGAGTGCGTACGCCGGTACACTCCGCTCTTACTGCCCTGTCGACTGTGACGTCACACGCACCACCTGATTAGACATGTTTAATGAGGAGGTGATTATATTTCTCTGTATTACTTAGTGGGTTCATAGATCGTAATTTCACTAGCTGGCCATCACTGCCACATACAAACATACATATATGTGTATTATTTCAATCTTGAACAAAATACTTTTGAATTAATGATTTTGATGATGAATCCATGTAATAACTAAGAGTGACAAGAACGTTGCAAAATATATTGAATTGACGATAATTCACCCCATTTGCATTGAGACAGCAAATTAACTTCAAAAGGTCTGAAACGAATGTAACATCGTGATGATTTAACAAATATACAAACAAGAAGCTCTTAGTAAAACCAGATTCAAGACACCAATTGCACCAATTTATTTCGTATACTATTATTATATATTATTATAATTATTTTTATCAGTGGCACGATGACGTCATCATTCATCATCAAGGATTAAAATGGTACCTTATTTCGGTATACACTTTATTAAACATTTGATTCAAATATATAATTTAAAACACAAACAAACATATCCACGTGTTTCAGTTACTGCGTGTAACACGTGACGCTGTATCAATAGGCCGAGTTCATTCGCTTCTAGCTTTACTATTTCTATCTAGAATTGTGAAACTTGACAGTATTGGTTAAGTTTTGAAGAGTTATACTGTGGAGTAGAGACTTTATATATAGTTATAGAATATAATTGGAAATGTTGTCAGTTTATTAACTATTACTGGGCAGGGATTAACGTAACCATACTTATCTGTATTTAGCTTACAGTTTTGGCGTGCGTATGCACTCACTGCTTGCGACCACGCTCAGTAAAACAATGTAAAAGTCTCTTTTTCGTTGCAATAAATTTAAGTCTTATTATGTCCACATTGCTTTTTTCAACTACTCTTTTAACACTTAGAAATCAAGACAATATTTGTCAAAAAAAAATTGAGGTCGTAAGCTAGTTGCGTAATATTATGAATAACCACTCACATTTAATCATTTAGGTTAATTAAACGCATGTTTTATTATATTCAACATTAAATTCTCGCCGTACTGATCTAAAGCACTGACTATTCAGAAACATTTGTAGTATCTAAATTCTGAATTCCATTCAAACGATCCTCAGATTTCAGTATTTTGTATAATAGACTTCTACTCTGATTTACTACCTTATTTAAGTGCTATTTGAAATATTTAGGAGGAATAATAGCTTAGTGAATTAACAACTAAGAAGCTCAATGTTCTGTTTTCAAATGTTTAGTCAGTTATACGGAGTCTAGTTAATTCTACGAGATATTTTTTAAACTATACCAGATATTTTGTTAGCTGAGCTGATCTCCAAAGGCTTGTCCTCGAAGTAAAATTACTTCTTAATTAGAATATGATAGTATAATTTTTTCGATCATAAGGCTGATGTTTAAAAAGACGATAAGCCTGCACCGCTTTTAAAATTAGTATTAAATATGTCAAATAAAATAATCGATAAATTAACCAATGTTTCATTTCTAAATAAAAAAAATCTAGCATTTTCCCGATGTTGAGCCTGAAAATTGATACTTGATACAAACTTTACAAACTAACATAGACAATTTCATAAATTCCCGATGTTTACAAGTACATTTTTATACATCTCTTTTGTCAACACACATAATCCTATCAACAAAACTTTCTACAGCTATCAAAAACTAAAGCAAAAACTTCGCAACTGTAACAAAAAACCACGTTACATTATAGAACAGCGCAAAATCCTCTAGCGCAGAGAACATTAGGTTTGAGTGACGTTTGCGTGACGGTTGCGTGTCCACAAATCAAAACCGAAACTATCGTAACTCGACAGGTTGTCTATCAATACACGAACGTACTCCGGCTGAATAAAAAATATCGATGATTTATCGCCAGAGCTTTTATTACTAGAGCAGACACTGGGTTTTGTATTTTTGAGAATTAAATTTTGCGGTTCGTATGCCTTTTGTATGAGTTTTTGGACACTTCTGTTACTGTAGTATGTTGATCCTACTGATATGATATTATAGGTAAATAGATGTACGTAGGCATGTATGTTTGTTACTCTATCAAGCAAAACGTTTTAGCGGTTTTCGATGAAATGTGGTATAAAAACAGTTTATAGCCTGCAGGCTACACAGGGATTGATTTTCATCAGGATTCAAACAAATCAGGATCACAAAAAATCATTTCTCGTAGAAAAGGTCGTAGGCAGAAGCTATTATAGTTACTATAAATATGGTAAAAAACAAACCAAACGTGTGAAATACAGAGAGTATTTCTTGATGTTATGTTTGTCTAGTCCAGATATGGGCTTAACAAGTGAGCATAAAGTTATAAGTATAAAGTTGACAAATTAATTTTAATTTTGTTCTTGCCCGTTCTAGAACGTTTACAACAGTCGTAGTTCACAGTGATTTTATAAATAAATCGTGTGCCGTGCTCTCTGTGAACCATTCGAAAAATATTCACGGTTTCACTCTGATTGTTGTAGAGATTGTATCTTGTTCAAATTTACGACTTGAATGTAGTGAATAAATATGTTTAACAAGGTTTTTTGTACTAAAATACATCGAGGATTGTTTAGCAAGTATTAGGAATGATAAGAAGATCTTTAAACGTTTATATTTTTAGGAAATAGTTAAACTTTATGTACACATGGACCTTCATCTTTATTTTACCGTCTTAAAGCAAGCCTTCGATAAAATTGGTTCAATTTAACGAAAAGAAAATTTATACCACATGTGTCTTTAAATTAACAATAAATTTCTAAAGTAATTTACTCACAATTTACCTGCCGAGAAGCATTCACTTGAAAAAACTCCGATACAAAAAAATCTCAACAAAAAAAAAACAAATTAATCTAAAGTCGGGGCTTCACGAGCGTCCCTTGACCATCAGTGACATTTTAATCCATCCCCATATATCTCGCCGTAAAGGCCGGCACATAACGGTGACGCGTAAAAACGTCACGTATATTAACGGCCGGTTGTACGCTTTATTGAGTGCTAAATAAAATAATAGCAATTTTACTCGCTGTTAACTGTTTGTGAGATATACATCAATGTAATGGAATAGGTTATGTGCTTTTTACGAACGGTACCAGATGAAAATCTTTAAGAACTTACTAATATAGTTATAATGATTTTGTTTTTATATTTACCAACTTTTATCTGAATAACATAGCAAACGGAAAAAGCAACCAATTTTATATTTAAATGTGATGAAAGCTAAAGTTCGAATCCCAGTGAAACAGTAGCAGCTATTTCCAATAAACTCTAAATCCAGAGTCAATTCTAAATACCAGTGTTTTATTATTCAACGTAAAACGCTATAAAACAAACAGAAACACCCCTTTTAAACAACAATCAAAGCCCGTTTGGAACGAATCGCCAAATCCGCATAAATTACCCGTAAAAAAGTACACACGCAGCGTCACGTCCCCGTAATATACGCGTGTTAATTTACGCGTTTTTACGTCGCAACGGCGTTGTGTTCGCGCCCTTACGCGCTTGTGATATATGGCGACAAGGCCGACACGATTTCATGTAAAAGGTGTGTCCGGTGTATCAACTTAGTGTTATTTATTAACTTGCCAAGATTTTGTGTGTTTTTGATTTAATCTTTATGACTCGGGGGTTGACTGGGTAATAATAGTGTTGTTATTTAATGAACATGTGTATGCTTTTTGCGTTTGATTTACTTTATCTGGATCTAGTGGCGTTTTTATTGAATAAAAGTGAATTTATTAAGATTCATACACCTTAATTTTTTAGTTTGATGAATTTGTTTTTGGGGTTCTGATGAAATATGAACCCACAACCTCTGCATTATAAGTATCAAACTTCGGTCATTGGGTTGCTGATATTTACTTTTGCCAATCATAATAAAATATTTGCTTATTAACAAAAGTTTTCACAACTTTTAAACTTTCGCGTTGCATTGAAGTTTGATCACGGCTAGTGTAACTTGGTGGTATGTAGGTAGCTGAAGACCAAGAATAACACATAGGCTACTTTTTATCTTGGAGTTTCCAAGGGATCGGCATTTACACGGGAAGGGTTTCCACGCCAACGAAGTCGCGGGCGACTTCTAGTATAACATACGTTTCCAGTAGATTCTACCTTATATTAAACAGTATACCGTGCTTCAGTTTACTTAGTAATTTATAATAGCTAATATTCTTTGAATAAAATAAATCACTAAAGAGCTTTCTATTCAGAACTATTAATTTACGTCGCGTGTACAGTACATGGCACAACACAAAGTTAATTAAAATAATGACAGTTTTATGAAAAGGGCTATCCACTTCGTATAAATAGGGATTTATATAAACTCTTATATTATTAACTTTGCTTTTTGTTTAAGATTTTGATTACAATTAAATTAGTTTTAAAATTGAATGGCTTAGATCTGAAAGTCTATTGGTCCATTTTTATTAATTGAACACCAGCTCATGGTTTTTTATATTATTTTGTCATTTGATTAGTAGTAGGGAAAATTTGGGACACATAGGACACGTTATTTCGTCAATTTAATGTCAGTGACTATATAAAAACAGTTTACAATTGGCTGACATGATTCTTGCGAAGTAAAGGAAGACTTTGGTGGGAAGACGTTTATACGTACTCGTAACTCGACATTATTGAAATCTAGGTTATGACAAATAAAGTATTATTATTTGTATGTCTGTTCATTATCTCGGGACTATAGAGTCCCGGACATTTGGAAGGCGTGCGTGGGGCCGAGGCCAACACGTAGAGGCCCATTTAGACAGCTTTAATATTCAAAAAGTATGTAAGGTGTCACAATCCGGTGACTATCCCTATTATTATTATTTTCATTTTGGGCCTAATAATAAATACTGCGGTCAAACCTACGCAAGCAAGTCAAACACATTAATATCTAACCAAAAACTGGTATGTTACTTCCTGTATCGCGGATAACAAATGGTATTTATTGTGTGTAATAAATCAAGCGATGGTCTCGGTCTAAGGAGCCTCATGTAAATACCGTAAGATATGATTTGCGGACGCGAAGACGTACGTGGTTAGGTCATTTGTTACTCGTTGTACAGTTGCGTGGTAAAGTGTTTGACTTTGTAGTGTGAAACTAGCTATGTTGTGCGCTTGTGTTATGGGGAAAGTTTTCTAAGAGTATTTTAATAAATAACAGATAGTTTAATTTTGGATGAAGGTTATGTGCTGCGGTGGTATAACAGTGCTTGTAATATTGATTTTTATCTGTGTCGATCACATCTTTTAAATTTTAATAACAAATTAAAGTCTTCTTGTCGTATGATTAGTGGTCAACCTAGTGTCAAAGTTGTTCAAGCCGCCCGAAGGGATTTGACGTGGCTTGACGACTCTTATCTTATTGACAACAACCGGGACCGGCTTTTTACGTGCCCTCCGAAGCACGGAGACGCCCTGTTCAAATACCACTATGCGGTCACCCATCTATGGAATGACCGCGCCAAGGTTTGCTTAACCCACAGATCGTTTACCGACCGGTAAGTGCAACTGGCTACGGGCGCCTCAAATTAAGTTTCCGATGGCAACAGAGCAGCTGCTTTATATCTTACTTGCGTGCTATGCAGTTTGTATCGAGGCGCGATTAGTCTTCGTATGTTATCATACCGCGTCGCGTTACCGCTACTTTATACTAGTTGTTGATGATACAAACTCATAAAATAAATTAACAATTTAAATGACTTGCACAAAGTTCTTCCAGGCTTTACCGCACTAAAAGCTTTAAATACATTTGGCTCAAGAAACTCAAAAACCATCACTAAAATTTCTTAACACTTGGCCTCACATACACTCAACCGCTAACTATGCACCGACTCCGCGTAATATTGTAGTAACAAACGATCTGTCGTTAGTTTAACGGCGGTATTAATCGTTGTTTTGTCTGCCATACACCACTCATACAACATCCGAGATGCAGACCACTGACATTGCGTTATTTATTACTTAGAACGATCGATGCACTAATGATTTATGTTATTTGAAATTATTGAGAAGGTAGGCTAAACAGTCGGGGCAAAAATTATACCAATTGAAACGCGATACACCTCTCTTTTTAACCTTGAAAATAATATTCATCGGTAAAAAAATATTTGAAACCGTTTGATTGATCAGCCTCTTTGGACACAATTAAAATTGCGCATAAGAAAATAACATATCACAGCCAAAAATACTAGTCTATTTTATAGTTAATAAGTTAGTTTTTTATTTATATTTTCACGTTTATAGTTAACGCAGTGACTCATTGCTTAGTATTGAACTAAAAGTAAAGGCCATGTAATAAACAATACGCTTTAAACTGCCTGAATATAATTTAGCATATAATATCTCTTAGGACTAAATATGCTTCCAAAAATATTCGTCCGCAAAAAATAGGATCACCTGAAAATGTAATTTATTTCGAAACCTACTTTAATTACAGACGTAATCCTTAAAGGATTCATATTCTAGGGATTCCCAGGAGAGTTCGTGTAATAATTTTTACGTAGATTTACTTAAAAATGGATTATTTATTTCGAATTCAATTTAAGTGACGATTTTAAGCTTATTTAATAGGTATTTAGTATTCTGATGTCTTGAGAGACTTTTCATTTGTAATAAAATAGGTTTAGGATAGATTTGTAACTAAATATCTAGATTTAGTATCTCCATTTTTCAATGTTAAAGTCGACGTTCTAGACTGTTTTAAAAGTCATTGAGATTTGAAGGTCAAGTTTGACTCAATTGTTAGACATGACTGCTGCTTATTATGAGATACCTACCTAAGCGCGAGGGCTGCAGATTCAATTCCAACGCGGAGCAAATATGTATGTGATCTTCAAAGTGTGCTCATAATGCTCAGTTTACTTTTAGTCCTTTTCCTATAAAGTCCCCGCGAAACAAAATTATGTCACCGTATTGTTTAAAAAAATAAAGTGCTTTTTATCCATCATTAGGTTCTGTCGATTGAATAAAGGTAAAGGCTATTATATTGCTTTTAAAAAAGAAAACCTAACTATGTCAATTACAGAAAAAGTTTGTAACTTCCAAGTGGCTTAAAGGTAGAAAGACTATTTCTTTAAGTTTTCTTTACTTGGTGTATCTTGGCTATAAAAAGTCGCTTTAACAAAGCGAGCTCATTGGCTTGCGGCGTTAATTGGCTCGGTTAACGTTAAGCCAGTGGTGTATTCTTTTTGAATTCCAACTAGGGTTGCTAGATAGAGACTCATGATTTTCGGGACAAAGGTAGGGATTCTAGTCTTTATGACGATAGGTTATCAAAGTATTTAGGTTGCTAGAGGCTTATTGGAAGAAATCAGCTGGAACATTTAAGCTACAAAAGAACACTAGTCAGTAATCTAGCTTTCAGAGTTTCGAGTTAAGTATATAAGATATCTTAGAATCCTACATAAACGCACGCACACCCACACGTAAAGACCGCGGCGGTCAATGTGAGTTCACATTTAACTGTGAGGGGTTCATAGAATACCACATAGAATCCCACAGAACGCACATTGATTTAGACGCATACACGAACATCGATTGCAGAACGCAGACCGACATGCGACGTGTTCTACCTATAATCTCAATGTTAGCCAGAGAACAAAGTTCAGAGTTCCAAGAAAGTCCCGAATTGCATGGACATTTGGAAACCCTAATTCTAAAGGTTAAAAAGTTACCTTTCAGATGGTAAGACGCTAGAATGAACAAAAGACTGGAATAAGGAAGACGATCGATGAACGGTTTGAATGTGATGTACGTTCTTGATAGTGTATAGGAACAAAGGTCTTGGTTCGGTCGGTTCAATGGAAACTATTTCTTCTTTCAGAGAATGAGATTAGAACTTTGAATGAGTGCGAACGTTTTCCGTGGCTTTGTTTAGATATTATCTTGAAAAACTAGGTTTGATTAAGTTGAAAACGAAGTTCATTTTCAAAGAATTTGCAAATTAAGTATAAGAAAGGTGGACCCCTCCACCGTCATAATCCTCATTCGTCTATTGAAGATGTTTAAAATAGCATCTGGACATTTAAATTTCTTTTTTTCTGATGATGTATTGTGCACCAGCACTATACATCATCAGAAAAAAAGTCTGTTTTCTAAAACAAACAACTACTAACCAAATGTTCCTCTAATTTAGTACTATCCCTACATCATTTTTGTGTTATTAGAGTCTTACAATCAAACCTTCATTCAATTGTTCTTTTTAATTTTTAAAGCTAGCGAGCTATCACAAAATGTACTAACTAATGTACTCCATAATTAAACCAGTGTTCAAATTGAAGTGCACGAGCTACAAAACGTGTTCATTTGTGCTACAATGTCAGTGCTTTGGATTCACAGTCTGAGGTAGAAGCTGTCGAGTCTATCGCGTCGCTTGTAAATCAAGCGCTGTGACGCGAGCCTTATTCTGACGGGATTACACTGGGTCATGGTTGCCAGTTTTAGGTAATACGCGGTAGTTGGTGGTTACAGTGCATTTTTGTTGCTAATTTATTGATATTTATTTAAGCAAGTGATGATCCATAGATACATGCATACATAAAATCGCTTCCTTGCCAGGCGAAGAAGGCAAGCGATAACGATTTAGTTTTTTTATTAAAACAGGTTTTGATTGATTTTTGAATCGTGGTTAGTGAAACTATATGTATGGTTGGAGGTAATAAATAGATTTCTATTGAAACTGTATGACTGTAAGAAAGTATCTTGTAAGTATCGCTAGAGTCTGTTGGAATAGCATAGCTAAGGACATGGCAAAGTCAAGGGAAAGACAATTCTAAGCAATGGCCATCGTATGATTAGGACTTAAGTAAAAACTGGAAAATGCATTTTATTTTCTTATAAACAAAGTAATTCTACTAGCTACAATATCAATACAAATAGCGCACTTAAACTCTATTCTATGCAATTGCAATACTAATATCAATAAGAAAATGCAATTGCCTCGTTTAAGAACAACTTCGGAGCAAACGGTCACTAGCAAGCAATGAGAGATACAGTTAAACCCCTAAACTTGTTCGATAAAAACTTGCGACAATCTGATTAGACTAATAAAAGCAGTTTCGAAGGATTTTTGTCGCAAAAAGAACGTTTTGTTTCAACTCAACTAATTTCATTTGTAAGTAACGACGAAAATCGACAATGTTCGAAACGAAAGGTCGTTTCTTAATAAAAATTATGCCCCTCGAATTCAAGTTGCGACTCTTCAAATCTATTTCAT
The DNA here is from genome assembly GCF_050436995.1 of Anticarsia gemmatalis. Taxonomy (NCBI): domain Eukaryota; kingdom Metazoa; phylum Arthropoda; class Insecta; order Lepidoptera; family Erebidae; genus Anticarsia; species Anticarsia gemmatalis. The sequence continues at coordinate 2,977,230 of NC_134753.1, read as the reverse complement.
TTGCGAGAGTGATTTTGAAATATGATTTTTATTTATCATTTTCGAAATGATAAAGAGATTGCTTTTGTATTTTTGGAATTGCTTTGTGAAATGATTTTTCGATGTCAATTGGAATATTAGTTATTTATTAGTCTGCTGTTCAATATTTCAATTTTAAATTATGTTTGAAGCATTTGATACAATATAATATGATATAGAGTGTTAGGTGCATAGTACTCGCAACCAGCGGTCCTGTATGACAAAATGTATGGATGTGAATTGTTTGCAAGGGTCGTACCAAGTGGCGGTCTTTGGTCTCTGCTTACCCTTATGGGGAAAAGGCGTGATATCATATGTATGTGTATTGTGTATGTATGTTTGTCATACAATATTTCAGCAAACTTTTTCCCAATTTACCTTGTATACAGTAGTCAAGTAGTCTCTCTCTTATTTCAAGAGGACATTTGCCAAGCAGTGAGTCGTTCAGTTGTCTTTTACATTACATTGTATCATTTAATAATGAAGTCAAGAAATTGCTGCATCAATTCTAAGACTCGGCTTTATACCTATAAATTTGTAAAGAAGGTTGATTCGTAACATAAAAGCACAGACACAAGATAAATATTATTCAAAATATTCATAGCGAACCAAATTTGATACTTGACAAGTCTTTGAATACCTAAAAAATTCTGAATAATTCTTACATTTTTATTTAAGAATAATATACAAATGTAAAGTACTGAATACATTACCATACTAAGCACAGTTTTCTATTCGCGTGTACAGAAGTTTTGTTGAAACACCCCGTCCTTTTGTCGTCTAATCCCTAAGCATAACAAATTGTAAGAAACAAAAACTCCCTTAAGATGTGCGAAACTCTCAAATTGTCGACGTCAATGGCATCAAATGTAAGTACAGTACAAAGTACAGATACTTATCAGTAGATTAAGTTACATTTGACAACACGTTTGGCACTTTCGTAGTAATTTCTCCTTTATATCCGACTCGCCACATGCCGCAGTTTAAAAAACCATTCATTCGGTACGTTATACTTACAATTTTGCTCTAAAAAATAATATTTTGTACTATTTAACTTGAACCATCAGTACTGTGCCGCATTTCTCTCCAGTTATGTCTATGTACTGCTTCAATAAGTTATCAATTTAATCATCTTAAGAGGTGTAAGTCAACAAACTCTCGTGCTTTTGAAAATTGATCTCTAATTTGGCCTTCTGCTTTCTCCCATTCATACAATACAAATGGTAGTCCACCATCGTTGTAACACAGCATACCTAGTACAGTGGAAGAGCAAGTTTAGCCATAACCATTATCACTGTCCCGCCCTTACAGCGCTCGGTGCAAGTTATCGGAGATACGCGGGGATTTATCGTTCCCACTGTTTGGACCGTTGTTTGTTAGTGCCGGTTGTACGTTACCATTAGTGGGGAATTTAGTACGCGTCTAGTTTTGGATATGGTTCTGAACAGGATTGTTTGAAAACTGTCTAATTGCGATTTGTGGTATGGACTTTACTTTTAGGTTAAATCTGAGTTAGGTTGTAAGTTGAGACTATTATCATGATAAGCTTCTTACACAAAGTTTTGTGACGACCTAAACCTTCATACACCGGTAGACTCGAAAATTAATATCATAATGACAAAAATAAAACATATGCCACAATGCTCCTAAAATTCCGTAAAAAAATCTCGAGTACTTATTACGATTAATTGGTGGTAAATTCATTGAAAAAGATTTTGAAGTACCAAAGTTTTAAACTAAAAGTTAGCAACATTCTTCATTCATTCACTCTTCTTATAAAAAACCTAAATCCATTTTTTCCACAAGCAATTTAGTATAACCAACACCTGCTTCGCAAACATTACATCGGAATCCCTCGACACACGTTGGCCGAGCTCATTCAATCCCCAGAACATATTGTCATATCATAAAAAAGAAGTTGGCGCATTAAGCCAGCCGGCGGCCGACGCTCGCCCAAAGTTTATTACTTGTACCAAACTTTCCAACAGTCATTCGGTCTGGCGTAGATTTTTATACGACGTCCCAGTCCGTTTATTGCTTAAATAAGTAATTTGGTAGGACGAATCTGCATAATGTCGAGTAGAAAAAACAACTTGTTTTCTTTTTCTTTCGAGTTTGCAATGTAAATAGGCTTGCGAATGGACTTGGATGGATGTGTACCGTAAAGTAATAAACAGCGATGTTTCAGTTAGCAATATGATTCTTTTTTATTGAGTTTTGGATTTCCAAGCTCTTTTTTGCACAACATACCTATATAATAATTTTTAGTGGTATATTTTTAAATCATACTTCATTTACTTTTCTTGGAAAAGCAATGTGTACATTCACCTACATTTCCCAGTATGTAGTCATTCTTTTCAGTTCCTAGTAAAAGCGGGGGCGCTTATTGTCATTCGCTTTGAACACTGCCAAACTATGGAAAGTTTCTGAGAAAAAATCCCAACATAGTTTTTCCCTCTCCATCAGAATTTGTAAGGTATTAAAAACATGTTCACATTTCTTCACTAAAGTAATTCCTTCATCCTCAATTCAAGTATTATACCGCCCAATAGCTATATTAAGTAGACCTTTAGCTCGAACAACCAAAGGTCAAATCCTATTTATACATCTCTATTTTAAGACCCGAAATCACGAGTTATTTTTCCTCGTAGAATTTTTTACTTAATCCGAACTTCGGATAACAGTCACTTGAACAATCAAATAAATTAAAAAGATTCTTATTGTCAAATAACCAATTTTATGATCTCCAGGAAAGCATTTTTACATTCATAATCATGCTAAACGATTTTAATTCGTTAGTCGAATTGTCCATCCGAAGACAGGCACTTGAGTGGGCTCTTAAATTAAAAAAATCTTGTTGAGCACGCACTTTTGTCCTTTATAATGATGACCCTTATTATTTGAGATCCGGGTCCGAGATTTTTTAATTTGTGCCTTTTTGAACGGTCAAGGAATTTCATTCGGAAAGGGAAATCTTTTTTTGATTTATCTACCGCGTTTGCTTTCATTTTAATGTATAATAGAAAACCCTTGAAATGTCAAGGTCATCCACTTTTATGATCAATTTTCATATTCTATATTCGCTTACGATTATTTAAATAGACGAGTATAATCATTTTTACTGGTAATAACTCAACACTTTTCCCCAGACAAGTAAGACTGCCGACTAAACAAACTCTGCTACGATCGATGCAACCACTTTTGGAACCTGACCGCACCAACTTTGCTTATCTCTGTCATTCAATCGACGCACGGCCGCCACTTCGTCACGGGGCCCCATTTCACTTTTTCACAAGCATCGACAGAAAATAATTTCCTCTATAAATATAACACGTTATGTTGCCCTTCCAAACACAGATTAGAATGGAAATTCGATCCATACATCTATTTTTATCGACACATAACATCGATAAGGGGCCCCGCTCTATGGGGCTCCCCCGATGGGTCGGAACATGTGAAAAGACTCAACGCACGTGTTTATTTATGTTTGTATAACGGGACCAATAAAGGCAATAAGAATAATGCGTATGTATCGCCCACCATTCCCCTAAGGGGATAAAGGAGCCTTAAGCCGTTCTAAAACGGTATTGGTATCGTATGCAATAACATAAGGTAAAATAAAATAATAAATATCTGTTACGGGCCCGTTTCCGCCTTCGAATTTCTCCTCATATTGGCGTTATAAGCTCTTTCTTTTTCGTTTTATTACGATCATTGGTTGTTACTATTCCATTTGTGAAATGTTGTTATAACACTAGTTTTCCACTCGGGGGACATAAACGTGAGATTATAGCCCGTAACCTTTTAACATCAAGCACCAATGTGCTACGATTGAACCGTGTAAAACCAACATTTCGTACGTGAATACAATCTATGTGGCATTCAATCGTGATTACTTTGAAAAGATGGTTCGCACTCAGCGCAACCAATTTTTAACGAGGACTCGACATGTCGTGCAACTAGTCACTAAACTAGTTCACCGATCCTAATCGTTGTTCTAGGAAAAAGTAGTTCGATTAAATAGAAGACAATGTAAAGAAACTAAGTACATTTTACTCGTTACCCGTTTACTTCGCTCGAGGATACAAGTACAACAAGAGAAATGTAATAAGATCACGAAACAAATACAAACTATCGAAATAACTGCTGTTAACTTAATAGACGCGTAACAAGACAAACAAATCAGCCCGGGACCGTTTGTAGATATCTCTCAACTTTGCCCGGGATAGCTCCGGGACTCGTTAATCCCCGGACCTCACTCCAAGCTAGTGATGGAGGCAAAAACTCGATTCCCGGTATTCAAATCGATTAATTTATTATAAGCTCTTTGAGAGATTTATTAGTGTGTAATTTGATTGATATTTCATCTTATCTTAGAGACGGAAGCGAAGCAAAATTAAAGTACCCCTGATACTCGGTACTGCTTGATGAGAATATAATTTGGTAAATCATTTTATGTTCTTAGAATCGATGGTATTTTAGTAGACATCAACGTAATTTACTACGAACAAGCAACAATAACAAAGCCCTCTTCTGAGAGAATAGATATTTCATTACTCGTACAACATTATAACTACAGATACTTAAATAGTTACAATCTTATCATGTCAAGACATTATCCAACACATTATACGTATACACGATCAACAACATCGCCTACACAAAGCACATTAAGCCTCACATACATCGATTGAACACAGCCACATTAGCATCCGTACCGATTCATATTCGATTACATCTCGATTATCTAGAGACGATACCGTTGCCCCGCCCTAGTCCCGGACGGCAAACAATACGGCCAGCAATTAATACTGCCATTATACTAACGAGCATCCCACTATCCCGGATCGGACGATTAGACGGCGACGGGAAAAACTGTAGAGGGCGAGGGTACTTGATGGTGCTTTCGTGTTTGTTTGAATTTAGTACCTATCCTGTTAGTTGGAGTTTAAGATACACAAAGGCACAGTTGATATATAAGATTAAATGTTGTTGGGAAACTTCAAACGGATGTTCGACGTCTCACACACAGATGCACGCATCAAAAAGGGCGCAACTCTACTCTATGACGTCTGTGTATCTCCAATTGATGGTTCTGTCTATAAATGTTGTTTGGAGTGATTTCCCCCAAAGAAATATGTCAATACATGTTTTAAGCGATGCGCCGAATATTATTCAAATATCTGTTGTTTATTAGTAAAAATCGCGATAAACAGGAATCATATAATATTTTTACACGTCATGTTAAAATATCAAAGTTTACTCGGGCATTAACTTAATCTATGCTTATATTATTTAATGCTTTATGTAAATTTTCGCATTAAAGAAAATGCATGAAGCACCTCTCTAAACTACAAGTCTTAACCATTCATACATTAAAAGAAGCTAAGCGCTTTTAAAAGTAAAATATAACTCTTTGTAAAAGCAAGTTCTCTAAAGCCTTTGCACTGCGTAATTAAGGCTCTATAATTAAAATACCATTCGTTCCGAGCGGAAAAAAGTAGAGTTATCTTTGGCATATCTGTCTGTGAGGAATGGTCTTTACCTGAGATGTGTTAATGCGTTTATTTTAAGAAATGTTTTAACAAGACATTACCTACATTACAACTATATACGTAATTTGTAAATAAAATAATATTTATAAGGTGAGGCTTGCAACGCACATATTAGATTCAGCATTGAAATCGAGTGATTCGAATCGGTTTTGTTATTAGATATTATTATTCTATTGCTGAACCAAATACGGGTGTAAATACCAAAAGGGGAAATTATAAATAGAAAAGTCTTTGCTCCAAGTAACAAAAAAAATGTAACGATATTAAAAGACTATTTTACTTTCGATAAACATGAGACTTATAGTAACTAGTCAACCAATTTTTGAGTAGCTTAAAAGTGTAAAATCAAAATGCCATCTCTATAAAACCTACCTCAAATTAAACAGACTAATATGGACTTTATCACCACCGCATTAAATACATATTACCTTAAAACGCGTTACATTGAACTATGATGTCACTGCCCTTTAAGACACCTTCAATAAGCCGGTGTTTTTTTTTTTGCTCAGTTCGAAAGTCCCCCTCTTATAAGCCTGATACATTATCCCCAATTTGAAATTGCGAGTATTTTTCCAACTAAGCTGCGACAAATTAATTCAATTTTCATCATTATCTTTCTCTGCGTTCCGCCATTACCGTGACGACGATCACAGGGTTTTTTAACTCCGAGGTTAAGGCGGGAGTTTAGCGACAGTTTGAACTTTAGAAGGTGGAATAAAATATTGTAGGAAATATACTGCAGAGCTATTTTATTGAGTATAAACGTATGATTAAATACGGAAACAACTAATAATTTTGTTGAAATCAATGGTGTGACAAAGTGATTTTGTTTAAATTTAAATATGTATTATGATATTTTCAAAATGCTGTACTCACGTGTATCACCAGACCTTGTTCTTCAAAAGATCACACCTAATTTAGAATTGTATGGTGTCACTCAAAGGCGTCTGTACTCGGCTGTTTCTACCAACACGGGACTATGTGACAAAATCTGTAGAATTCTTCAAGCCGATATAACCACCTACTAATTTCAAATGACTTCTACTATACTGATTATATGCTGAATCGTAGAAAAAATGCAGTCTCAGCGTTCATTACTTGGAAATCAAGAAGACGCAAATTAATTGTGATAAGCTTTTCTCGTCTTTGAAACGCATATAATCACGCCAGCGTATTAGGGGTTGAACCGTGAATGTTAGGGGAAACCCTCCCCTTACGGATCACTAAGGAGTGATCATAAAAAAACCGCCCTTAACTTTGTGTTCGAAAGACTTATCAGGGAAGTGCTTAATAGTAGGTAAATATGAAGAGATAGGCGTTCAAAGTTGAGATGTTCACGCTACACGAAATTCTCTGAATTTGATCATGTTCTTTTAAAGTAGGTATTATGTCAAATTATTTTTCAAATTCCATGACGATTAAATATACTCAGATAAATGTGTTACCTAATAAAGGAACATACCACGGTAGGGACTACGATTGCGATATAAACGTATTCGATTTATCGATTTGACCAACATCGACATTTTTATGAGTAAGACAATTAAATTGACATAAGATGATGTATGTATACATAGCCTTATTCTTCCATAAACTTAAGTCATATAGCATTAGTAAAGAGTTAAACGCCATATATAATTCAAATAAACGCTCGCGTTTGTTGTCCATAAACCATCTTCCCCTATGTTTCCACATCAAGGCCCAAGGGATTTAATGAAATTTAATTTTGCCGAGATTTTTCTCTCTCCTCCGCCAATAAAGTTTACGGCCGGAAATTTACGAGTAAGCAAATGTTTAAAAATCGCTATGGTGAATAATTTCCTTATAATGACGTCATTTTTAATTACTTTTTTCACTCCTCTTCTCGAATCTTCTCAAATTTTTACGGTCTATGGTGCGTGGCCAAAGATTTTTAATTTATTGACCAACTTTTTTGGGGTTTGTTTAATGATTGTTAAGCGATGTTTCGACAAGCAAATAAAATAATTATGCTTTAATATTTTTCCCTATCTGTAATTAACGATCTCGAGAATGCTATTTAGAACGTATTTAGTATATTTTTTGAGCATCTGCTGTAGTAACACAATATGCACCAAACGTTCTTTTTAGCATTTCCCTTAACTATTTTAGAGGAACCTCAAAGCCTAACTCCTTTTTAGTTCAGAAGGAGACCTTTGCGCAGCAGTAGGACAATAGGGGGTTAAAAAGTGAATATTAAGTTTCAATTTATTGTGACTTAGACGCGCTTCTAGATGGATTGCCTCATGCAACAAACGACCAAAGGGACTGGAAATCTAAGGAAGACGCTTTTGCTGGCTAATTAAAGAGAAAAAAATGTATTTACTTATAACGGCAACCTTTGGCCACATATTTTGACCCAAATACCAATAACAAGGACAAGTAAGTAAACAAACACGATATTAATCGTCACATTTTTGCTGACATTATCATCGTCTAGTAAATACCGCAGTACACCAACACAGTATATTGACACGCGACGTTCCCTCGGGATAACGCCGGCTAATCCCTTAAACAAACATCCGGCTACAATACTTGTAATTAATATTACTATTAACTAACGATTGTCAACATTGTATTATGTAGTTGTTTATGTTAGGCATGAATATTACTGCATATAATATGGTAGTCAATTATGATTAAATTAAACGTAACGTACGTTTCAATTGATTTCACGTGGTATTCGTTAAAAAGACAACTTTCACACTAAGAATTGCTCTTGTGTAGCGGGGACTTTTTCACACATACTAACAACGGACACAAAGAACAACCAGCCCCAAAACAACAGGTTATTTGTGGGTCGCACAAATGTTGCTGCGTGCTGGGAATCGAACTCACGACCTCTCGACGCACTGGTAATGGCGTGGTGACCACATTAACTACTGCGACACGGAGGCCGTCATAATTATATTCACTGGCTAATAAACTTGATCATGTTGTAAAGGGTATGTTACTACACATGACACGTGGACTTATTAAGGTTTGGGATCCGCAATCGCGTACAGAACCTTCGTACCTCACTGCTGAATCAAAGCATTACTGATACTGCCAGCCTACATCGTCCTACTGGTCAAGACCTCTAATCAACATATCTCGTTCATTATTCTTCATGATCTTTTGCCATCGTGGTTCAATCTGACAATTATATTGTTATATCAAAATATACTGAAAGATATATTTTTATTTCTTCCTAGGAATAAAAAGTATATATATTATGATTACGACTTATTATAAGTCCTTTTTTATTTAATACAATCTGCATAAAGCCTGCAATAATTACAAATTGTGTAAAATCATAAAAAACATCCCAAAAAGATGTTGAAAAGTTGTCCAAAATCACAGTGAACCAGTGTTCCGGAGTACATCACACGAGCAATATGAAACTTGTGAGCAACGCTGTGAGTTTTCATTGGAAACTTTATCAATTTTCGACTACGCCCAACCGTGGTCCAACTTCCAATCAATTATGTCACCGTGTTAAATCTTTTAGTGGTGACGACACGAGCACGATACGATAACGACATTAAAACGTATACGATATTATTTGCATAGCTTTTAATGTCCTAAAGGATTTGAAACCTAATTGTGTCTCCAAATTTTAAGGTCGTAATTTTTTTACTATTCCTTTTTATTAAAAGCGTGCGGCTAGTGAAATTCGGCTATAAAAAATGACATCCAATATTTTTTACTCCGAAACTATTTCGATAATCTAATTAGTGATATTTAATGAATGCAAATGAAAATATTTTAAGGCATAGCTCTACCTCCTAACAATAATTACTTTCTGCTACAGCTCTTCTACTAGAACTTATCAGTGAAGATCACGATTATAGAAACCTGTCGTATCGTGCTCACAAACCTCGCAACAAAGTCGTCTAATATAAAAACACCCAATCTAAGTATACAACAGTTTCATCTGTATGATAATGGCAGCAGTGACAAATGCCTATATAATTTAGTGAATTCGAGTTGATTAATAGGTTAGTACAACCCACGCGCGTCTGTCGATCTCACTGTTAGTGCTCATTCACGTTGACTCGCGGGCGCGGTGGCGGGCGCGGTCGCGAAATATCAAACATATGGCGATGTACCGAAGTGTTCACGTACAAACCGTTCGCGCGGTCTAAGTCGCGGGCGAGCTAGCGGCGTCGCGCGCGGCCCGCGTGGCGCGCTCGCGCCAATATCAAACAAGTGAAGATGTTCGTGTGTGTTCACGTCGAACTAGCGGTGGCGGGCGCGATTCACTCGCGACGTCAAGTGAGATCAACCAGTTTGAGCCAGTTTGAACCAAACGCCCGCCTGGCGGCCAACGTGAACACAAATCGCCACGTCCCCGCGCTCGCGACCGCCACCGCGCCCGCGAGTTCCAACGTGAACAAGCACTTACGTTTCATGTGAACACCCACGTATGGCCACAAGTTAGATAATAATATACACCCACATGAACATATGCGAGAATATTATGAAAAATTCTACTGTTGATTTGAACTTGAAGTCATTCGCTCATAATAAAAAGAACCTTAACAAAGAGTAACAATTTGTATCCTGTCTTATATAATGAAATGAATGATGTATGGCCTCCTGGCCGATATTTGGCTACCGGGGCCAGATTCAGTCAGAAAGTCTTAATAGGAAACTCCAAAAATACTTTTTGGCCCGAACTGCGATTTTAACCGGTAACCTCTTGCACGCAGACGTATACACCACCGACCGCCACAGAGGCAGTCTTATATACCTAAACCAACACGGCAACTTGAGTAATAACTTATTAATTGCATTGAACAATCAATCTAAAAGGGATCATGTACCATGTTTTTATCCTGCTAGCTGATGTATCCTTTTTAAGTTTGTATAGTGACTCTTAATAAATCATTTATATTGAGAATCAAAACAGAGCAATATTCAACAAATAAATAAACAAAACAAATATTTCGATCGAGCAATGAAATACTTTCGAAACTAGATACAAGAGCAAAATCAACGGAATAAGACTACGTTTAGTTACATACAAAGTTTCCGACCGGGGACACGGCGAAGCACCGCGGTAGTGATGCCAAAGTGTCCCGGAGGTGGGATATCCCGGCTTATTGGCCCGTTACAGGTATAATGCAAACTTCGCCAACAAATTCATGTTTATCTAAGCTGTTTAGTGAAATTTTGTTGCAGTTCAAGAGGATAACTAAAAGATGTTACTGTGTACAGGTTTTATAAACTAGGAAAGATATTCTGATCTGATATGCATAGTTTATATTGCTACTCACTTGGCAAAAAAGACAATCAAACTGAGTACAGTTTTTCATACGTATAAAAAGTCTGTGAAAGTAAACTTTTCATTCAATTTTAAAGTGTAAATCCCTCTAATACAATCACAAACTATTATAGGATTCTAATCCTGTACACAATAAACCCGTTCCCGCAAACTGTATTGGTTAGTCCCGCACTATTGTACGTGGACTTTTCCCGGACATTTTCGACCGGCCCAGCTATGGGAATAAAAGTTAAACAAATGGACGTCGTACCGGCAAGTTTTAATAAGATTCTTGCGAGGTTTAGTACTGAAACTGTTCAGTGAACGTCGTGTGTTGGCTTTGCCTAGAATCGTGATGCATTTTTCTCGTTTTTATTATATATTTTTCTCTTTCATGGCTTTTAATAACGCGTTTTAAAGTTTCGCAATAATGTTGGTGTAATAAAAATGCGGGAATTTTTGGGTCAGCGTACAAAGACCGTTTAAGAGCGAAAAATGGGTTATGTATTTTTGAAGTATTAATAAGTCGCTATTGTTTCTGTCGTATTGTTGCGGAATTGCCAACAAAAGAATGTAATAACAAAATAGGTATTATGCTGCGAGGGCAAAACAAAATTTACCTCCGAAAATATAATATTCGTGACCGACATAAAGTTGACACGGGGTATTATCTGCTTTAATTACTAACACACACATAACCTTCGTATCATTCGCAAACCATTGGCGACTTTTTGCGACGCCGGTCGCGTCAGCAAATCCTTCAGGAGACCACTCACTTAATCCCGGGGCGGGTTTACGAGGGTTGGGGCAGGGGGATGAACTAAGAAACTTTTCCTGCCACTTTGTGCCCCGATTAGTGTTGCAAGGTGTTCCAATTTTAACGGACTATCCCGGCATTTACCGACCCTTTTATAGTGCGGGATGATATTTCACTTTTAAAGATTGCTACACGTTTTATAGCTCTCGAAGCGGAACGGTTAACGTAATAAATTCGATTGATACGTATCTTTGTGTTATTTGAACTACATTTTTGTGAAATACGCTTTTTATTTATTTTTACGTATAAAATAAGGTCACGTTTTCTTCTTTCCGTATCTAGATAACGATCTTTGCGTGAGTTACTGGCGAGTCTTAAATCACAATTTTAATTGTCGAGTTAAAAGTATTATCTTTGTTATTCGTAAAACGGTGAGGTAGCTTTTACACTTACATTAAAAAAGAAACACTGGCTTTTTGACCGGTTCTAAAAGTGATTAGTTAAGAGAACTCTTTACAAATCAATATTGTTTATATTATTTATTTATAAGCCTACAGTATTTTTTATTTACATACATTTATAACATCATAAAACTGTGTACATTGGTACTGTGTACTGTGTACATACAACACAAGACACAACATTTTAATACATTTCAATTTCAATTATTCAAATAACGTATCCCGGCATTGTTCTTTTTCACTAAGGGCAACACAAGCCCGCGACCTGTGAACAATGTCCGATGAAGTGACGTTTTTATAAGATCCCGCCGGATATCTGCTCTTTATTTTTTCTGACAATTTCCCTCTGATTGTGTCGAGATGTTACGAGTTTCGAATTATTATTTTTGTTTTTATATACTGCTTTGACATTGGTGCGTGTGATCAGCATTTTGATTTAAAAGACTTGTGTTTGTTTAAAGCTTGATTCTGTATAAATAATCACAATTGCGGAAACCTTGGAAACTTAATTTCGAACTAATAAACGTCATGTAAAGTCTTATACGAGTACAGTGTTTTGATCTTGAATTAAAATAGTTTAATCAATTTTGAAACTGCGTGAATGAATGTGAAATAGCACTGTATAACTAATTAAAGCTTATACGAAGTTTATTTGTAAGACAGCAAGGTTTTATTTATATCACTCGTCGTTAAAATATTTTCCACACTACTGATATGATACAGTATCGGTCAAAATAAAACATGGAACAATATAATCTTTATGTACAAATATTTTCGACTTATACACATATTTTATTTTGCACATAGCAATATTGTGCAAAATAAAATATGGAAAAAGTCTTAATCGATGAAAATTTGTTCGATTTTTGGTTTAAATTATGAAATTTTCAGTTATTGTTCATTTTATTAATTGAATTTATTCACAGTGGCCGAAACAAAAACTGACCGTTTTTCTCTCTCAAAACTTTGTCGGGTATTTCAACGTTTATCGTTTTTTATTATTAAATTCTTTTCGTATAGAACTTAATTAATCGAACTTTTACTCGAACTCAATGTTCAACTTTTTTATTATGTTGTTTTTACGAGTTCTAGTTTGTTGCTTGAAGCTTTTTTTACGATTAATTAAAACGAATGAATATTATTTAGAGGCTGAGAGGCCATCAAAAATTTAGTGGGATCCCGAGAATTCTTTTATAGGTTAAGTTTAATATTAATAGAGAAAGATGGGATATTTCTTCAGCAGACTCCAGAAGTTGAATACTTAATATAATTTATGTTTATCACGGAGTATAATAAATTAGGATTTACGTGAGACTTACTTGAGGGGATTATATTATTATTATAAATGATGTCCTTTATTTTTATTTCAGACAATGCTCCTTCAATGATGCGAGCTTTTATAAGCATTACATTATATTCTGTATTATATTAATTGAATTCTGAAAGGCGTTATTTTACTTATTAATAAATATACCTATGCTGCAAAAACACGCTTCCAAACAGGCCTAGAACATAATTTTTTTTTTACTTATATTATGTATATCAATCTCACGAACGATGTATAATCCAATCATTATTTTTATTTAATTTCTTCCCTTACCCTCACTTGCTGATCAAACACAAAGCTCAGATGCTTACTCTTAACCTTTGTACGTTAGTAGAATTCGAATAAGATGACTAGTGTATTTATACATTTTGATCCCAATATTGTAATCCCCTACTAATATAGTTACCGAAAACTACAAAAGAAAAAGTAAATGCGGTCTATAGTAAGACCACTCCGGATCACAGAGCTTCAAAAGTCTTGGGTTCAAATCCCGGATTGGGTAAAGTATGACTTGCCTGTTCACTCCAGGACAAGAGATGGAAGCCCCCTAAACCTTTAGGGATTTCCCTCGATGAATTATTTATGGTAGATTAGGAACCCCATGTTTCACAAAAATCGTATCGATTTGAGAGTGCAAACTTGCCCACATTTCGATTCTTATGACGATATCAAGCTAACATTGGTATATAATGCAGGTAACAATAACATTGCATTATAATTTTTGCTCCTCTTTTTATTTTCGTATACTTTCAAATACACTGCAGATATTGCAACACTAAACTACAACTCCATTTAAGTAAAAGAAAACAGTATTACAGTAATATTATTGATATCAACAATACAATTTCAACTACACACTAGTTTAATACGAACAAATGAGCTAAATTAAAGTGGAACTCGCCTAACGTCCGTAGCCGGAGTTAACCGAATCTAAGTTTAAACGATGTTATAACGACACTTTGCAGCGATATTGTATTTCTAAATCGTCCGGAATGCACCTCTTATATGGCTAAACGTAATGCCGGCGAAAATATACGGGCGCAGTTTGCGAGCGGTGCCGCTGCGGTTCAGATAAGTTTTGATATAATTTTGGCTATTATTGTTGCTGGTTGGCTGGGTCTAGCAGATGCGGGATAGGGATATGTGCAACTAGTTCATGGTTATTTTTGCGGAATTTGGCTGAGCAAGTGGGGCTTAGTAAGAAAAGAAATAGATATTACTTAAATGATAAGTTTTTCTGCAGTTTTGAAAACAGAAGTTTTTATTTTCGACTTTCTAGGAGACGAGAAAACATAAAACCATCCGTATTTAAGGACATCTTTGCTTATATTTACTTACAAATATGTAAACTGTGAAAATAAAACTTTATATAAAATCGATTCGTAAAAATACACGTACGAAAATAAATGCAACGCCACAAGTTATTACTGTTTACCTTCCTATCGTTATTTAATATACCACAACTGGTCTCAGAAGTACACTTCAGTCCCCTTCGTCTAGACGCATATCCATGTACTTTCCATAGACATGTTTACCAAAACACTTACGCGCTAAGTCCCCGCGCCCAGACGCATTTATCTCCCTTATATTTCGAAGGCAAGCTTCCAAGCCGCAGCCCGGCTTGCAGGTGTTCCAGTTGAAATTGTTTCTCCCGTCCAATGTAAATATTAGTTAATTAACTGTAAACCGAGCGGTTGGCTCTCTGCCGTCTACTGTTTGACTTGAGATCTTGGACAGAAAAACGCTGAACACTTTGCACCTACTTGGATTGACTGCCGGGGTTTCTGCAAGTAATGTTTCTGTACTTGAAAGTTTTGAAGTGAAGCTGGTTGCTTTGCTGGTATTTTTTGGTCGTTTTATTTGCTTTTGAGTTGGTAGAAGATGATTTTGATAGTAATTTTGCCAGCGAGATTTATTATTTTGAAATTTGGCTTCCATGACATACTTAGACGACATACTCAACTATTCACCATAACTATAATGTGTGTGAAATATTACTTAATTATTTAAAGAAACAATTTATCTCAATATCATATTAATGAGAGCAACATACGCGTTACGAGTTTCAGAAAAAAACTTTTACCGGCCCCTTGCATTTAAATGAAACGTATGCATTTTTATAAATTGCATTAAAATTTTCAGTTTTTGGTGATTTTATTTCATTCAGGCAACCTTACTAATATAACTAAATAACAAATGAAAAGGGCTACTATACACAATAATAAAAATAATTACTGACTGTACACACTGTAGTGAAAATTAAATTACAAACTAGTCGGCTGTTTGCTAGTGACGGTGCAGTAATTTTGCTTATGCTAGTGTAAATATTAGTTAATTAATTGCAAGCCGAGGGACATTTGACCGAGCCGGTGGTCAACTAAAAAATACTTGAAAATTGCTCTTTTCGTGTATTATAGAAAAACAAGACCGGCCAAAAATTGTTTGTAGAGATGTTAAATAAAATTTCTCCTTTTATTTTTTCTGCGTAATAACTTCGTTTTCCTTAATAAAATCACAACTTTTCGCCGTAGATTACAAGGAAACCACATTGTTAAAAATATTATTGTCAGTTCCCAAAAACAGCTGCCGCCAAAAGTACATCATTAAAGGCTTAAGTTGTGTACAATTTAATATTTGCCTTTGCCTTTCAGGATTCATATTTCCCTAGAAGTTATCTACGTAAGGCATCGCATCTACAAAGTTATTTTGTTTCAAAGAACTCGTTTCGAACGGCGGTACTATTCATTCCTAAAAGTAAATTCAATTCTGTAAGGCTTGAGTTTTATCTTGTTTTATACAGATATCAAATATTTTTATTTAAATTTGACCTGTCTGTAACAGCCACAAAGCCAAACGTGGCTTTGTGTCTATGAATCTTTGTAGATTCCAAATCTAATTCCTGATCAACAAAAATATTTGTTTCCAATTTTTCTGTCGCCTGTTTTTTTCCTGTATTTCTATTCAAAGGATTGTCCTGATTATTAAGATTTCCTATTTTCAACCGAAATAACCCCGGACACAAAATAAAAGTGCTCAAAATTAAAATATATTTAATGCCCCAACATGAAGTACCTTCATCGTTATCCAAACCAATTAAAAGACTATAAACATATACAACTGGTTAATTGAAAAAACAAACAAAAATAATATCCGTATTCCAGTGATATAAACGAGGGTTTTACATATAAATAAGGTGCGAAATATCGTTGTAATAGGTACCAATTATTTTCTCTCGCTATACACAACACGTTCAAGAGTCTTGCCAATTTGTACCCTATAATTGGGTGTCGGGTAATCAATGCGTGAAATAATTTGAGCTAAAAGGCGTGTTGAGCATGTTTGAGGAAGTACGCTTGTAATTATGTATGTGATATTAATGTGTATGTTTGTAATTATGACGGGACTGAAGTGTACGGTACTGTAGCGTATTGGGCAATTAAAATCAAGTCTTTGTATCTAGTTAATGGTTAGTCAAAGTTCTTGCACTGGCACTGTAACAAACAGCAAATAATTTTAGTTTTGTAATCGACCTGTATGACAAGACGTGTAGATATTATGAATTCAGCAAAAGGAGTTTGTAGTGATCATAACAGAAACCGTCTCTAAGAATGCCTACCTTAAAAAAAGGCGTCGTTTTATATACTCTACCGTTTTACTCGTCAGTATCTAATCTTACAAGAGACAACTTCATAATACCTATCATATCCAACCTAAAATACTGAAATATTTCCGATATAAGCGTAAGCTAAAATATTCAAAAAATACCGTCAACATTTTCGTTCGCGATCGCAATTTACAACGTAGGTAATAAATTTAACGGTAGCGCCGTACAGTACTGTCGAATGATTCTGCGAGATAATAATATTGTAAAATGTCCGATATATCGGTAAGTTATTAACTTTTAATATGTTTATGGCGTCAGCGAAAATTATGTACGTATTATCGATACTGGCGATGATTTTTTGGATATTACGGAAAATGTTTCACCATTTTGCCGCGGTAATGTGTCATTTGCAAGCTTTATTTAATATTTTATAACATATTTTACATATTACAGATTATATTACTGCTCGAATAAAGCCAAATTAACTCTTTTTATATTCTACACGCAAAGACCCGGCAACATCTGGGCTTAGATTGAATTTACAAAAAATAAGCACCGCAAAAATATAAATCTTCGTGTCTAACTGGCTCTCTGAAGAAGCACGCCCGAAAAATCTTAATAGCCTACAAATTAAATAACGAAAAAAAAATTGTACGATGAAACATCAAAACACTAAAACACACCTGTAGATCTAGCAACATGAGTCAGCCGGTCGCCTCGGCAATTACTCAGCAAATTAGGGGAACGGGAGCCCCGCCGACCTTTTGCGGCAAATTCTCTATAGTGACGGTAGTACGGTGTTGTGCCGGTAGGAAACGTAATTTCCTACCCGCAATGTTTTCCTGCTGTCGTGTACAACGGATGTTATTAATATAGAAAAGCCGCGAAGGCTCGATTGAATCTGTCCCGCGCCGCACCAACCTTTGCTTTAGATATGCACTTTGTTTTTGAGGTGTAGAGGTCAGATTGTTTATAATTCAGCGGGTCCGACACGGATTCATATTTTCGTGTAAGGTTTATAAGGGTTGTGGGTTAAATAAGCTCGTGTTGTGGTTAATTTGACAACCCGTAGTCACCCAGAAGTACCGAAATTGTGACCGAGATAAAATGAGCAATGCTTTATCTTTTACATCTCTATATCTAGGTTATTTGTCTATAGCTAATTATCAACTATTTTACATGCATTCTGTTCCAGAAGACAGCTAGTTACTTTCACACATTGCATCTATTCAGGTCACAGTAAGCCACAACAAGAGCAATGTTTTCGTCGCTACAATATTCTCTTTTGTTCGTCATTAATTCTCGTACACATATTTTATTCGTGTGCGAAATGCCGGTCGTGTCTCCTCGGATGTCAGCACCGTCCGTTCCCAGAACCTCTCGACATTTTTGTCGCAGATATTATTGAAATCAAAATAGCTGGTGTAGTAGACTTGCTCATAAATTTTGTGTCGCAGCGGGTGGTTGGCCCAATTTTTATTCGCCACTGTCAATTTTATTTTTAGTTTTTAGGGCTCTCTGTTTCGCAATATTTTTCAGACATGACAGTTAAAATAATAGGACTGAATACGTTAGAAGGCTTCAACAGTTTCGACTGAATTGTCAATAATCGCACATAGGCAATGCATTGAAAATGATAATGGAAAAGAAAATTAAATTATAATGTCGAAAAAGGTGCACCTTAAATACCAAAGACATAAAACATGTGCCTTTCAACCGCCATCCTATAGACATCATTATCAATGTTCCTATGTTAAAAAACACGACCCCAACAAGAAAATGTTATCTATCACAGAACACAATTCACTTAACTCAGAAAAAAACACGAAGAACTAAAATAAACACACTAATGAATAGATTATCCTACAGCGCACTAAGTTACTTTGATAAACATCGGATTCACGAAACAGTAGTGGACTCTTGATGGGCGAAAGAGTTGAAAAGTTTAAGGGCGGATGTAAATTAATGAAATTCTACCACTACGGGCGGGCCGACGGTCCGTTTACAAAGCCAGTGTCCGTGAGACGAGCTTAAAACTTGAACCTTAGATTAAATGGACGTTGTGTGTGATTGAAAATATGGACGGCATTTTGATATAGCTTTATTGAAATGTAAGATGATTGTTTGATTGATGATTCTCTTTTGATTGTGTCGTTACTCTTGTGTTTGTTTAGTTATTCTTCTACCTTTAGAGCAGTAGGTTATCTAATGTCTACCATATGTAATATGGTGTATTTATCTTAGATTTTTGGTTAATTTTCATTTCAACCTGTATCTGAATCGCTCTTCTTTGACAGAGGCTCTAAGTTTAGAATCAAATTGTACCTTTACAAGTGATTTTATGCCACAAGCATTCTTCCAACAGACAGAATTAACGGGTTACACTACAAAAAAACATAACCTTCAAGTATCTACACAGCCTCTCAAATGCTCTCAAATCATACCACATCCACATAAAACCTACACGTAGTCAAACCGCCACACTCCAACATGCCACATCCACACTATCGCGACTGCACATCATCTCGTCCCACTTGTTCCCGACAACTTTGTCCCACTACAACTTGTACAGAACTGACCCACTGTGCACTGCGGAAACGGCTTTAATACACAAATAATTACTGGAGACAAACTTTATGAAGACTCGAGTGCTACTAGACTGGAAGTTTTTTTGAGCGAAATTTTTAATTTAAATAGCAGACTGTCTCGCGTTTTATATTCAACTTTGTGTTGAAGAGTTTTGTGATGATTTTTTTATTAGTATTTTGTTGGTTTTTAATGTAATTGCGTTTACAGTTTTTTTTAATAAAACACTTTAATTTGCCTCTGACATAAACTAAGTTCTAGTTTAATAATAAATCACGATAATTTTGCTCTAACATGATCTAAGTAACTAACTCAAGGCATAATCTCCTCCCTCCATTTAGGAAGAGATCTTTGCCCAGTAATGGGATAAATAAAACGAATTAATCAGCGTGTCGGATGCAAAAACCATTGCTTGAAGTCGCCCATCGTTAAGAATTTCACTCGATCGAGCCATTACTTCGATTAAAACTCGTAGCTCGATCAAGTTAAACCACTTACCCCCGGTTTCTGGGTACATTTAACTGTAGTTTATCTATTCAAATAGCATTTTTTTTTATATGATTTTTAACGCTTTTGAATAGATAAACTACCTTTAAATGTACCTCAGAAACCGGGTGGTTAGCAAGATAGAACATAACAGTAGCAAATGATATAATATTATTGTGTTAAAATCACGAAATTACTGTAACGGCAATAAATTTAATACTGTTACAACAATATGTGCAATATTTGTTGTACAATTATTTGCGTACAAATGCTATCCAAAATGGTATCTGCTAAACGTATTTCAATTTCTAAAATAATGCACATTCTAATGCAATAAATTATTGTCGAATTATCTATTTAGCTTTGATAAGGAAATTAATTAATTTTGCATTTATCGTGAATGAGAAATGTTATTGATAAGAAGCATTTTGGAAATATTTTGGACATGCCCATTATATTGCAGTATCGTGGGTGTATTTGCTACACCTTTGCTTACATATTCGGTTATATCAGGATGATACCTTAACCCTAGAAAGATAACCTACGCCTCAGAGGCGCCCGCGTCCGTTTGAAATTGCTGTCTCTTTCTAATGAGCGCGCGTATCTACCTGTCCTTTTTAGTTAGCTTTTAAAAATATTAATATATCGTACGCCTCTAAAGCGCATGGTTATCTTTTGTGGCAGTCAAAATATGGTTATCTTTCTAGAGTTAATATAACCGAAGGTGTAGGTAAGCAAAGGTTATACAAAAATTAAGGTACTTTTCAAACAGTCTAAAATCCCAATAAAATTTAGTAGAGATTTTCAAACAATTTTAAATTATCTTTCAAAGATTTATAAACTAGTTATAAAGTTACGAATGTTTCCCTGCACTCGTTGAAGCAAACTTGTTAAATATGAGTTGATGCGACGCTAACCACTTCTCTCGAAGTTAGTTCAGCACAAGTGTTGGAAGCTGCTGTGTAAAAATAGTTGACTAAACTTTGTTTCCCGCTGTCAATTTGGTTTGTATTCGCACGGATTAGAGGGGGTGCTTGTGACGTTTTTGTTTTGAGAAAGTTTTTCTTTAGTGTTTAGAAATCATGTATGTTTTTGTAACTCAATCAAATCAACAAAGTAATGTGATATCTTTGCTACTTTCGGGCATCAGTTTCTTGCCCAGAACCGACGGTAACTCAAGTGGTATCTTAATATGTCCCCATTTACCACTCTTAGTGATATTCCAAAGTATGAGTAGTTAGTCTTTAAGTCGAACGCCTAAAGCCAATTGATCGAAGACTTATTTTTCATCAAAATAATGACAGTCTAGTTCGCTTTCATACAATGTTCATCCTAGTGTGTTATTTGGATTTTCTACTCGTTACATAAAAAAGAAATAAATTTCTCAAAAATAAAGAAATCAATACAATCCCACAACCCCGTAATCAAAAGTCATTTGAAACAGTTACTTTTTAAAATTATTTACCTCGAGCAAGAAGCAGGGGTGTATCACCCTTCGTGACGTCAACGATTTGGCGTGCTCAATAAAAAAATGCCCAATTTACGTTCACGTAATGGGCACTGCGGATAATTCGCTACGGTTCCGCAGTCGATGCCTGTAACGTTAAATAATAAAAATTGTGTATATTTTTTTTCATTTTTATTAATGTTGATGTCGATTGATCGGCGCGGTTATTGCCTTATTTGGGTTAAGTCACTGTGACTTTGACTTGGGGAAAGGTTAGTTTTACTTTGTCGAATCAGGCTGCTTTTTAAGGTTTAGTTTGATGGTTGCTTGAAGCATATTTTCAGAAATAAATAGTGAAAATTTTTAAATTCCTTTATTTATTCGATCAGTACACCAAAATACTCAAGTAATATTGTTTCAGTATATTACAACACAGCGCGGATCAATTCTTATTACATGACAAAATAAAAAAAAAACGATTTGAGTAAAACCATAGAATATAAAGTACCTGACTTTTTGAGTAACATAACTGATGTGGCCTGCTTATGTCTTTATTCCCTCTTTCAAGTACATAAAATGTCTTTCTGTGTAAAATTAAGTACATAAAATCAAATTAACATTTCCCAAAATCAATGAACAACACAAAACACGACACTAATCAGCCGTGAAGTACAAATTATTAATAACAACATTCACTGATTATGCGTCGTTTGTTCGCCAATTGAAATAATAATTAATTAGTTATACCCTATTAAAGCCGTCGTGTACACGTTGTTTTATTTATTTGACTAGCTACGCTCGCTCGTTTTGCTTGCATTTATGATGGAATGAAAAAAATCTAAACTTCGTACGTTTTTGTTAAAATGTTCACAAAAATATATTAACTATCTCTATATATTATTTTGTGATTTCAATTTGATGTAACTTTAAATGAGAGTTCCGTTTTTCGATAATTCCTTACGCTAAAGCCCTATTCGTCTCTAGAAGAAAACTATGTAGCCCTACAAACTCCCTGAAAGTTCTTTAGAATTTGGTTACGGTCTAATTTTATCAGTACATTTTAAATGTCAAACTTTCGATAATCGATAGGACATTAGAAAGTGGCGCTACGTTATGTACTTGCCGAAAAGAATTTATATTAAAATGACAAACATGTTCATTTTATTTATGTGCAGTAACTTTATGTAAGTAAATAATAATTATATTATTAGATTTGTTTTGGAACTGCTTGTTGAATAAATAGAGCGTTGATTTAAATTTGATTGTTTGTTGACAATCGGTTGAGGTCACGCAGGTTATACGGTGGGATTAATTTCATATTGTTTGTTTTAGACATGATTTTAATATGATTTTGTATTATGAATGTTGGTGACAAAATGTTGGTAAATAAATGATAGTAACATTATGATAGCGACGATTGATATTTTTTGAAAAGCGTTTCGAGAAAAGTTTCATGTTGGAACCTAGTGAATGCATTTTCACCTAATGTAACTAGCACCTAAAAGAAATACCTTTAGCATATGAACATGAAAAAAAATGCATTATATTTTTTTTGCGTGTAGTATCTAGGAACTATCATATGACAAAAACCAACAAATTATATGGACGTATTTAAACATGCTTATCTAATACTTTTAAAATACACACTGTAGTTCTTTTCAGTTGTATTTTTTTATCTCGTATCCAATATCTCTTCTTACTTCCAACAAATCTACGGTACTTCTCTCCGGTTTTTAATTTCAAAAGGTATTAAATCACAAGCCTTGTCCAGTTCTCAAAGAATTGCACACTACTATGGAACAATGCCGACGTTTTTGTGTAACTTACAAACTGCACAGATTACTTTCAATGGCTTTACGTCTTCCCATCGACGTCGATAAGTATGCAGAAAAGATTTTGAAGCAAACTTGATAGTTAAGTAAAATATGTAACTGCTGGCTATAGCTGTGAGTGTTTTAGTTAACTTTTAAAAGAATAGAATAAGAAACTTGAATTACCCATAGATTTTACCAGAATAGTCGATAAGTATACTGAAAATATTTTGGTGGAAACTTTGTGCGACGTAAAATATACAATGTAGCTGCAGACTATGGGTATGTGTCATGTACATGTTGTTAAAAATCTCAATTAACTTCTAAACGAAAATAAGTAGAAAACTTGAAATACGTTATAGTTTATACATTGATCTTAAAAACAGTGTAGAAGATAAACTAGGCCACATATTATGATGTGTAGTTTGTTGTTAGGTACTCAATTAAGACCCAGTTTCGTAATAGTCCTACATTTTACCAACTGTATATTATTTAGCAGAATGTCTACTTGTATCGAAAATAACCCATATTCTTTCGCCTTTTTCGAATATTTAAGGCTTCACAACACACTCCTTTACATAGCAACGGCCTTGTACAACCCTGTAAACCGCCAAAACATCTTAAACTACCAATTTGGCACGGACCATCCAAACACCGAATTACAGCAAAAAATAGTCTACCAAGACTCTCGAGATCTTCCGACAAATAAACCTCGTAATGAATACGACAGAACAGATAAATACTTTGGCAAAGAAACAAAAACATGAAGTATTTGGACCGCCACCCTCCCGCGTATTAAACACTCAAATTATGATAATGGAATTAATATTACGGTCGAAAACGGAACAAAACTAAAGATGGTCGTTCCAAGAATGTTGCCGAAAAAATGGCACATTAATGGCCTGAATGAATTTCGTATTTGTGTTTCGCTTTTTTTTTGTTAGTCGTTGGCATATTTTGCCGCTTTTATTATTTAAGGCCGTTTGATACTGTTTGGCTTCGCGCCCAAAAGGTGTTTGGTTGGTTTAAGTCTCGTAATCCTCTTAAATCGCGTTTGATTCATGGCTTTTTTCAATTGAATCCAGGCTTTATACAAATATGTTATTATTTTAATATGACGTTACGATACACACTGTATTTATTTACAAAAAGCCTAAGTGCGCTGCAAAGAAAATAGTTCTTACGATCTTTTATACCATTTTATATTTTACTGGCTGACCCGTGCGGCTCCGCTCGTGTGAATGATTTTTTTTACTAATACAAAGCTTAATTATTTCTTAACAACAAAATATGCTTTTTTTCACGAAAAATATTCTCAAAATTATATATCTCATATAACTCGCGCTAAAGCATATCCGCCATTAAAACTGTTGCCATGACAACGGAATTTTGTTAATTCAATGTCATTATAATATTGATTATTCGCGACTTCGGTGGCGAAACCTGAATTTTCCCGGGAAATGCGTCATTTTCCCGGGGAAAAAAGTAGCCTATGCCCTTTCTCGGGTATCGAACTATCTCCATACCAAATTTCATGCAAATTGGTTCAGTAGTTTAGGCGTGATGGAGTAGCAGACAGACAGACAGACAGACAGACAGAGTTACTTTCGCATTTATAATATTAGTATGGATAACATTATTTTCAGCCACTCTTTGTATCGGTATCATATAGATACCTTTACTACCAAAACCTTTTATGCATTCGATCCAAAATCTTTATATTACTGTTCAATCCGCCACATCGTGGTACGACCATTCTAATCTGACATTAAACAAAATCAATGTGTCCCATATCGCCCGAATTACCCATTCGCATCACAGAGGCCATCCAACATCCCTTTACGACCGCCAAATCACGGCGGAAAACAATTGTCGCGCCGATACCAACCAGTTTACGAACATAGTCACTAAACGTAAATACGTATGAACATAAAAAATGATTTTATTGTTGTATTTATAAGCTGTTATTGTACTACAGTGGGTAAGTGCCACATAAAGTGTGCTTTGTGCGTGCTTACATAACAGATTTAATGTTGGAAAGTGCTTTGACGACACGTGAGTGTGGAAAAATGTGACCGTCACACTGTTTTTTTGCTTTAAATGTGTGACAGCATTTGCTGAGCATTTTTAGGTGATTGACACATTAAGGCTTGCTCGCTGAAACGCTGATAAATGAAATATCAAACTAACAAGCTGTCATGAGTTTTTAGTTTATTGGTACAATTGCAATAAAAATAATATTAATATATTCTGTTCATGACTTTGCCTTGATGGGAATGAAAAAAATATTTTGGCTAAAAAGTATTGTGTTTATTCAATTTAAACTATCGGTATACTGTTAAAATTCTATCAGACTAAGTTCAAAGATCAACATAAATTCATAGTAATACATCACAATTCGCTTGAATGAATTTCGCTGAATATAACAATAGCTAAAAGCTAATAAGTTGTTTATCGAACTGGGGATTAAAACTTCAATTAGCGCGTTTAAAATAAAATCACATATGCACAATAAAACAGTCTTATAATAAAAACATACGAACAGCATGTAATCAAGTTTAATTTAGACGGATCGACGCCATTTTCCAAATTGGCTGTACCATGGTACCAATTTGTGTTGTTGTTAATTTTATTACACACGTCCGTTTGATCGTATGCGGGAGTTTTTCCGCATACGGCAGTCTGTGCTTACGCTCAGCGCTTGTAAATGGCGTGATTATATATTTGCACTGAGGACGCTAGTTTATACTGATTGGGTTTTAGGATGGTCAAGCATTAGACTGTTTTGCTTTGAAACAAGTTTAGTAAAAAAAATATTTACATAAAGCAAAAATCTAAGGTCCATACTCGGTCAAAGGAAAGATTATAAGTAGAAAGATGTTTGAAGTGTGAAATAGCTCTTGAGCTAGGTTTTTTGTACGGAGATCAATCGATCACCAAACGTTCGATTCTCGATCACAATCGATGAGATGGGCGTCTCCGCGCTTCGAAGGGTACGTGATAGTCGGTCCTGGTTATTGTCAATTAAGATAACAATTATTAAGCCACGCCAAAGGCTTTCAGGCCGGCTTGAACAGTTTTGACACTAGATTGACTTACCATACGATAAGAAGATCTGTAGCGCGATTCTCACCTTCTATCGAATATCGACAACCAGCTATCAATCAAGAAATTTTGTATGAAAATCGATTCAGCGCCTCTAGCGGGCGGCGTAAGAACTATTTTTGCAGTACATTTGAAATACCAATTTCTCGATACTCGTTAGAACCGATTGTAGTGAATCGCGGTACTATTATCATACAACTTAACTCTTCACAGTCCAGTGTATGCGTGTACTAACAGTTAATTAGTTGACATAGTTCTAGGTATACATGAGCGTCTCAATTCTGTATCGGGTTAACGGAGCGCCTCTCTCGGGGGACTCGTTCAAATTGACATGTCACCTCGGTCAGGCTTTGTTTTATACTAGATTGTATGAGATAATAAGCTTTTAGATAGATTTTGTTGAAAGAATGGATAGTTGGTGAAAAGCCTTTGGTTGTTCTAGAACGTAAAGTTAGTGAAGTAGATTGAGATTTGTTTCGTTACTTTCTTGTTTAATCACGCCTATTTCCTATAGGGGTAGGTGAAGACTAAATGTCTCCACTTGCAACGATTCCTGTAAACTTTCCTTGCTACTAAAAATCTGTGAAGTTTAACCTTGAATCACATTCACTTCAAAAACACTGAACCGTTATTTCTGCCATTTAGAAACAAGTTGCAAAAACAATGCGCATCTATCAATTTAAACCACGCGACGTCTTTGTCTTGAACAATTTAAAAGGACATAATACGCGTAAGCCAAAAGCTTAACTCGCGACAGTTTCATTTTGTGTGAATTTATCATGTAAAAAATAATAAAAAAAGGTTTTCTCAAACCGCCTGCGGTCACATATTTCATTACGACACGCGGATATATTTTTCTTTGCTCTACGTTTTTGTTCAGGCGTTTGTAAATCTGACACCTTGGATACCATATTTTTTTCTGTAATCCTTGAGCCACCTAGACTATAGATATTGTTGACGGCAAATCTGATTTATGAAGCTAGGCTGAATACCAGCTAAATTTCTGCGAAGATTATTGTAGGAATTTATTCTTATTTCTTTTTATTATTCCTATTGTTAAGTAATAAGCAGTCACGGCCGCCTGAATTCACGAATAATATTCATTACGTTCTACGGAGACTTAATTTATAACCGTCGTAGCTATATTTTATTAAGGCTTTTGTTTTATTCAATGTATTTACAAAACAAGAATCCACCGAAACTCACGACAAAACATCGCAACGGCCTCTAAAATTACAAATTTAAATCCAACAGCTAAGTGAATCCGAAGACTGATACAAAGTGATACGTGTAACTTACCAGTGCAAATAAAAACTAAACAAATAATGAAAAAATGCTAAAATCATGTATAGAGCGGACAGGACGCTGACCCATATCGGTGTTTAGTTAAAACTTGGAACATTACGTTGCGCGTGAGAGTGTGTGCGTGACAGTGTCAGGTGGCGATGAGGCGGGGGGCGTGTGTGCCCCCGCGCCTCTTATCAGGAGATAAGGCACCGTGGCCGCCATCAAGCACCTCCGTCTCGACAAACGTGGTCGAGTCATCACCGTGACCAGGCCGCTTGGAATTAAGCGGCCGCCGCCCGCCATGCTCCACACACTGAACGCACTCGCCGGCAAGATATCGCCGGGCGGCGGCCTGGATACAAACGCGAACAGACCCACGCAGCCCAACAAGAACCACAAGCAGCCCTCGTCGCCCTACTCCAAGCCGAAGTAAGTGATAGCGCTAAGTTTTATCTTACCACTTCGTTCTTAGTTTGTTTTAGGATGCAACGGGTGCAACATTTCGATAAGGACTCTAGTAATAAGAATCTAGTATAGCGACGGTTAATTTTTATTATAAGAATCCACGATTGATAAGTTTTGAATCGTCTATAGGCTTTGTCTTGTCATACAAGCACTTATCTTCATCTAGATCATTGTGCGATGATCGAGCAAAATTCGATTCAAATACCTAAACGATTGTTAAATAATGCGCATGTAATATCAAAACTGTTTCATATGTATATCAATCGTGGTCATAAATCGCATTCCCTTGAGACAATGCACACTCGAAAGATAAGGTTATTTTGTTTTCTGCTATGATCGTTCAATCCATATTACTTTATCAATTGTGATCTTAATTCACTCCAATAATATGGGATCTTCAGCCCTCTACTGCGGTTTCTTTGTTTAGGTTTATTTGGATCAGTTCATCACCTCCATTGACCTTATTATAACCACAAATCTCATGAGTCAGAGTTCTAACCTCTCTGTGTAGTGTGCGTATTGCTTTCGTTTTTAGAGGTAGATAACCCAGCACTGTGTAATATGACAAGATAGTACATTCTACATTCTCATTGGATGAAGGTTTGTCAACAGTTTTGTCTTGCTCTTGTGGCAGAAGATGTGAGTCTTTCGATGCGTCTTCTTCTTGTGTCATTCCATTCAAGGTTGCAGTCTGAGGCCTTAATTTGTGGATTTTGAACTGTACCAAGCCTGCCTTAGTTTATTTTCTTAGCGGCTTTCTCAAGCAAAGTTTGTTGGTTATTATTTAGTTTGTAACATGTGGTTCCTTATCTTTACATTTGATAATCTGTCTGGAAATTGAAATCTAGCGTGATGTTTATATAAATGTCTACAGTTTTATAATCGTCACTAGCAGCAATAGGCAGTGTTTGTTCCTTATTTTTGGTATTTTTATCAGTATTAATTTCTATAATAATATGCATATCATTTAACATATTGTTAGTACATAGAGATAATGATCTACCTCGAATTATTTTGTTAAGAATGTGTTTGTGATATCTCAAAACATTATCATTATTTGTTAAACAACTGAAGCGACAACTGAACGATTCAACTTGTCAAAAACTCGATCAACAATACTCACAATTTTTGCTGTAATGAAAATGCTAAGCTTACAAATGTTTCTATGATTGGTACTATCCATCCACAGATTTGAATTTTACTAACAATAACTGTCAACCACACTATACTAAAAGCGTGTGAGCAAGTGAGCATAATTTATATCTCAATTTAACTATTGAACAGAGTCAAAAAGTTGCAAGTTTCCCGCGCGTCACTACTCGACCAGAAAGTTGAAATCTCCCTCGTGTATTGCAATTTTCAAAGTTTCCTCTCTCAGTTATATTTTGGCATGAGTTTTGGCAGTTTTGATGAATCATAAGATCCCGCCGTACATGTGAAGGATTTATTACAATTTTAGCTTCCTCTCAATATTCGTTGCCAATTTTTGCAAATATAATGTTAGTTTCTAAGTCTACATTATTTATTGGTTGCCAAAGTTTGATTTAAAGTTTTAATCAAAATCATTCAACTTTAAAAGTTACTTTAATTTCATCTTCAACTCCGTCAGTTCCAATCCCACAAAGTATTACTAGAACCAAACTGGTAAGGTAAATTCTATATCAGACAGATAAGCTTTTTCAATTTCTAACTATAGATAGCGAACTAACCTTGACGATTACCATAGAATTTATCCTTATTACCTTTATCTCGTTCAGCAACAACAGTTCATTGACTCCCACCTGCATTCAAACACACGTCATCATTAAAGTTTTTAATATTACTGATGCTACTCATAATAGTTGCTAAGATCCACAAGGGACTAATGTGCGATGAACATTTTAAAGGTTACACTTCCATATTTATTAACTGCCGTTGAGTTTAAGATTGCCTTTGACCACGACCGGTGTAAGCCGGCCAAAATGTCGGGTAATAATTATAATTAAGTATCCTTACCTTCGAAATGTTCACTGCATATAAGAACTGTTAGCGCATCCTCGAATTCTACGTCATATTTCTGTCATCAGTTACTTACAAATCTGTCCGCTAATGAGTCAATGGTTTCTCCTAGTCCCCTATTACTAATCTTGTCTGTCATCGTGTGCTGAAGTGCGATATTTATTTTGACAGCTGGAACAGGTGTTGGTTCAGTAGTAATCGTTTTTGTAGTTCCAGTGACGCATTGTGTGTTATTCGCGTCACCGATATTTCTTGGGTGTGTAAAGGCCATAGCTAAGTCTGTCCTCGGGTTTTGATTGAGGAGTGTACTACTAGCATATTTTTTACATTCCCACAATATTATTATAATTTTTCCCCGTATTAGGCGTTAAAACTTCTGCTTTCGGAATGGTTTGTTATAGTATATTTCAAAATATGGTTTATATTAAAAGTCTTTTCAAATCATCAATTAGCACGTTGAGAAAACATGGCACGTATGGTTTTCCCGATAGATATAGTTTTTGATAACAGACACCCACTCCATAAACTTAAATTATGCGTAAACCCACGTAGACGTTTATTATAGTCACTAGTAATTTGATATCAATATAGTCTTACGACGTTCTTTCACTCAACACTCGACATCTACCATAAAAAACGATTCATAATTGAAATAATAAGGGCTTAAGTGACCTTACTCCGATTATATCTTGTAACGTTTTTCCACTGAGGCTCATGTGCCAGAAATGTTCTGTATATAAATTCTACGTGTCACCTTCCATCATTCCCTGAGCCTTACGTCATCACACCATGATTATATCTAGGCATTACGTCACACTGAAGTTTTCGTCCTCAAAACATAATCTATCACTTGTGCAAATGTTTGACGGCCGTGATGTCATATGTCTTCCTCATAAACTGAGCTTCTAATGTAGGTCTGATATGTTTTTTATTTAGAACAAATGTCTTCAACCGCTACTAAATCACTTTTTCTTACAAATTCTCGTTTTTTAATCCATTTCTTTTTTGAATGGTGAGTAGTCAACTTGTGGCTACTTCAGCATAGGCCTTATCAACTACTAACGAAGAAGTTCTTCTTTACGAAATTCCCCTGTCTGACGCCACCAAAATCATCTGCAAATACAGGGTAATGCAGGTGATGGTAATGCTCAACTTAACAGCAAAATTTTCTAGCCATCAAAAGACAAGGCTTAGCAACTGTTATCTTAACTGACAATCTACAAACGAACCGACTTTTAGGCCTGCCAAATAGCACCACTTATCTGCTAAAGGCAGCGCCAAAAGATGTTTAACGCACTGATCGCTAACCATCATAATTACAGCACTTTGTAAACAACGAATCTTTGCTATAAGTGTCCATCGATGTATATTTTTGATCAACATGTTACTACAAACTACATTATAGCATTCTAAATGATATTCCAGTTGACTTTGATACGCAACTCTCTCACACAAACAATGTATATTATTATTTACTAACCCACAATGTTATCTAACTGCATTCGTTTATACGTAGCGGTGCAACGTACCATGTACACTTATAAATATTGTATAATATCTTGTTTTATAATAAGTACTCTCTATATAAAAACGTGATACCGTGATTCCAGGAGACTAAAAAAATATATAAGTACTAGTACGTTCAAGATGCAACTTTGAGACAATCCAATACATTATAAGTTATTAAATTTATACATCCTTTGTTACATCTGTAGAAATTTTTGCTAAGCAGTTGATATCCAAAAAGTATGAAAAGATCAATTAACTTTAGGTACTAGTACATATTTTTTCGTTTCCACTAACACTAAGCCGTACCCCTATACAAAATACGGCCATATTGCAGCAGAGAATTTCTAGGTTTTGAATCAAATACTTTCCACAATGTCACATCTAGTTGCCACAACTCAGAGGGACGTGAGCGATGTACCAATACTATAACATTTGGTGCTTGCCCGCAAATGAACGCGTATCACAACATGTTACCGAAGTTATTGTTATTCTACGGACGTGAGCTATAGTAACCCCCCTTCCTCCCCTCCACTACCATCCTCAACCCTCGTAGGAGTCAAATCACGTCATGGGGGTGACATATGTCTTAATATTGTATGTAAGGAAATAGGTTCGGTTTGATGTTCCGACAGCATCTTCCGAAGGAGCTGCTATGTGTTGTGGGTTGGCTGGGAAGAGATGTGGTTGAAATATGGAATTGACAGTTTTCTGTGAAAAATGATTTGTCTAGTACGCTGATTTTTCCAGTTTGTTTCCGAAGAAAAACGGTTTCGAATTTGCTTTAATTTAATTGAGCTGAATTAGCAGATTTCAATTAACAACTACCCTACAAGAAAATGATACAATGAAATAAACTGTGGACACGGAGTTACCAAGATATTAGAGATTAGACTCTTCACGTATTTGAATACCAGCAGTCTAGCGTTTTCTTCAAGCCTTAAAAAAATGCGAGACCTTTAAATGAACAACTTAACCAGTCTAATCTTTACAAGAACTGTAGTCATCGTCACTTCTATACGTACACATACATAGGTGTCAAATAAACTTTAAAAAAATACTCCCTCACATATGGTACCCTTCGATTAGCAGGCCCGATTGCAACCCTCATTCACACCGGCCAATGACACTACAGCTGTCACTAGGTTTGTTTGCATGTTTGCACACACTCCGTCTGCCGCACATTTACCCAAAAATATCCTTCAAACAATATATTATCAGCTAGCCTTGTAAACAGTTAGATAACTATATTTAAGCGCCTGTTTTTGCACTCATAGATAAGTGACGGTTAGCTTACCTAAAACATGCTAGTATACATTATAAATAATGAAAAATCTGTGTGTCTGTCTGTTTTTTTGTCTCTTCGAAATTGCTGAACGCTTGTTACTGTGTAGTTTCCTGTTGTAAATCGACATTGGATACATTTTGGACACAATTTTGTTTAATAAAAAGGATTAGTAACTAATCAGTCAATAACCACAAAAAATTATAATATGGGATTCCCCTTATCACGAAACGTTAGTACTACTTTAACTACAGATACTTAACGATATTTTACGGGTTATTAATTGTAATTGTAACTATTTAGCATTGAATTAAAAGAATATCAACTAAAATCTAATAATCCACCAAAACAATAATAATTCCGTTGGTCTGTAACTCTTGAACACCAAAAATACTAACCCAATTGTGGTGTAAATGGGCACAGTTATATACACAGTAAAAATCAAAAGAAAAAGATACGCGAATATTTTTTAACGCAAATCCTAGAATAAAATTCTAATAAACCAAAAATATTTATATCAAATTCGTTACCTCTATCTGTCGGTAAAACAAGCCGTTAGATGTTAAACAATAAGTTAGGAGGGTGTTAGATAAAACATATTGTAGTGATAAGTTTCCCTCTGTCGTAATTCCCCTTTCATTAGACTATCGATTTATAGATACGGTTTGATAAAGAGTAATGTGTGTATGACATTGTGATACTAATGTTTTATGTTATAACTAGGTGACCCGGCAAACGTTGTTGTGCCATTAAAAAAAGTGTCACTTAGGGGTATGTAAAATAAATGTTGGCCGATTCTCAGACCTACTCAATATGCTCACAAAATTTCATGAGAATCGGTCAAGCCGTTTCGGAGGAGTATGTCAACGAAAACTGTGACGCGAGAATTTTATATATTAGATATAACTTTCATATTTTTTTGCGTTGGACACATTTTGAAAAAATCTGGCCACACACGTGGCTATGTGGTAGAATGTAACTTCTAGCATGTATAGTACATACATAGTCATACATATTCACAATAATATTTATTGTATCTTTTTTAGTATTAAAAGTGATAAAGTATCAAAGTTTTAATGTTTTTCTTTCATCAGTAAATATTGGAATCATTTATTACGAAATTTGCAAGTAAGTTAGTTTATAGTACAAAAGAGTCCCCTTTAGTATTCATTAGTTCATATTATAGCAAGCTAAAGTAAAATTCCTATGCACCCACTTCTTAAGCTTGTTGCTGTTTACAGAGGATATTGAACTCCAGACTTTCCGAGAATCGCCTAATAGCGAAAAGTAATAATAGTTCTTCATCTAATAAAATTCCATCCATATTTGCTACTATCTATAAGAAGTTACAGTATTAAAATAATTGGGTTTTTATGTCTACAGTCTATAATATTTAGAAAAATCTATATAATCTCATACCTACAAAATTTTGCAGATTTATGAACCTACTTGTAACACTTGCGTGGGACAAGTGAGCTTGATTCTAGTATAGGCACATCTTTATTGCGTTGTGTTTTTGATATTGTAAAAAATCATTTTGCAACCGCAGGAGCACCTTATGTATTCATATTATGTACACAATGTCTACTGCACTTATCACACCCAACAGGCTTTACGTAAATCCTTATTTATTGTCCAATGTCTATCAGTAGATTATGATGACTAATAAAGTGGTGCTCTTATCATACGCCATTTTATGCATCGCAATTTTATTATTGTTATTACGTGCATGTTGTTCTTAACCTCACACCAATCAGCCTTGCCTTTCTTTCAACTACATATATTGGATACAGTTTCCACTCTCACCGGGTGCAGCTGGATACCAGTATTTTCCATGGAGCGATTGCCGATTGGCCTTTTTGCTTTGTCAGCATTAGCTGATAAATGTATTTCAATGTTAATAGTAGTAGTACATAACGTTGTGCAAGAAAATATATGAATGTCATTTATGTAAGGTATTCTTACAACGATTTTTACCTATTACCAAAATAATCACGTTTGTTTATATCTAACAAGATCTAATATGATAGTCATGAATGACGGCATACTTTTTGATCATTGACATCAAAAAACTCATGCCCATTGACAAAATGTAAAAAAATCTTGACAGTATTTTCTTTCTATAACCCGTGACTATCTCACTGCCGAGCTATAGGAACTATTCCCGAAAAAGAGGTAGTTAGGCATTGAGTCTACCACGCTGGCCAAGTGCGCGTTGAGGACATTACCTACCCTCAAGACATGTGTTACACATTAAGTAGGTAAAGCAAAATGGTGATTTTACAAAATAAAAAAAATAAACACTTCGTAAATCACTTTCCTTCTTAAATCAATACAAAATACAATCGCCATCGTATGTCATAATTCATCATAACTATTGCAACACTGCACCGAAAAATATTCCACAAAATGAAGGTAGGTTACGTTAAAACATTCCATGTACCCACTTTGTAAAGTTATTCGTGAACTGCTCTCTCACAACGTTGGCTCGATCGAGTTTGATAAAAGATAACGTGCTGTAATCGAGCGATGTACGGCCTTATCAGTGATAACGTTAGTAGCAAGTGCGTGGTGTACACACGAGAATGGAACTATGGCTTTTCTAGACTAGCTAAGTACTTAACCTTTGTATTATAACCTATGATTTTACGATAGTGATATTCTGAATGGTATTTCTATAGGAATATGTACTTTTACATAACGATACTGGCTGGAATGGTGTGTGCTTGTAGTAAAGTCAAAATTTCATGTATATTTTTATTGATAACCTTTAAGAAACATGTTGGAGTTTTGTCTCTTTTCCGCTTCGTGTTTTGGTATAGGTTAGAAAAGGATGGCATGCGATTGCATATACTTACCTACTTTTGAATTATGATTGTGTTTTCATGTTCCAGTTATATATTAATATAATCTATCTCAATAAATTTTTGGTAACTTATTTTTTATAGATAAGATTTTGATGCATAGTTTTACCATGAGGTAGTGTCATTTGACCTCATTAAAGGTTACAAAACTTGCGCTGAATTTGATTTATTTTTTATTATAATTTTTATGCTATTGTAATATTGTATTCTCTCTACCTATCAATTTATATTACTGTTTGTATATAAAATCACAGAGAATACAGGCTTATGTAGTATTGACAGATAGCCCAACATAGCTTGACTAATTTGTCAAACAATTATTTAGCCTTCAATATTTAGACTATAAATAACTGACCTATTGCAAAACAAAGAAAAAAAATTAACATGAACAATATCTTTTTAATGACACTTAAGGAAATCAAATTGCAAAATATATTCTTTTTTATTGACTTGCACTTTCCCATTGTTGGGCAAAGGTCCCTCCCAGAATTGTCCAGGGTTTTCTGTCTTTGGCTGCCACACGCCATTAATGACTTAAAATGTTGTTTAAAATATTTCATCATAATCTTTATTGTTCTTAAAATACGTTAACGTTTTTATTGAACAGGAAGGCTTAGTTTAAAAATATTTATAAGCGTGGGTTGGATATCTGTAAAGGCTTTTAAAAACACCCACTTGAAAATAAAGTCTACTTTGTACACGTGTAAGATACTCGTGTATGTTTTGTCTTTAAAATATATATTTTTTAACCCATTACTGTCCCACTGCAGGGCAAGGGTCTCCTCCCAAACGAGGGGGAGGCGTTAGGCCTTGAGTCCACCACGCTGGCCAAGTGCGGATTGGGGACTTTGCATGCCCTCAATAAATGTATTAAACAAATTTTGGGCATGCAAGGTTTCCTCTAATAAATATATTATTGTTTTTTTTTGACTTTATTGTATATGAGAAAAAACATATTGTTATTTTTTTCATCACTTAATGACATACATTTTAAAAGGCTTTCACTTTTAGTACATTTTTTGTCTTGTTTCACCAGTACTACATAGATACGTTTCGGTTAGGTTATCTGACACTCCAGAAGCTGTGAAACTATCGCTTATTGTACAACAGTTCATATATTTATAATTATATTTCCTTAAATAAAATAAAAGCTGAACACGTTAAAATAATTTTTATTTCTTTAATAAATCACGAATTTTACTATAATGAGAATGTTATGTTAAGTTTTGACATATTCTGTTGAAAAATAAAACAGTTATATAGTCCAAAATTACAACACCACTCCGTATTTCTAGTTACTTGTTTACAGAACGGCCACTGTCCACTAACTGTTTAACAATTTCCATCAACAAACTAACGTGTTGTTTATGTGTTGTTACAGTGGGATGACAATGAACATCAACAACAACAACGTCACAAGCATAAACAACAACAACAATGACGAAAAGCCGGAGATGCCTGATCCTGATTACATCAAGGTAATTTTATTATACATACAATACATAATAATTATGGTTTTAAGTTAATTAGGGACTGAATTTCCTATAAATTTGTTCGTGGAATAGTTTTAAATTTTTTAAAGGGTAAAATTTCTATTGTACGGTTAAGCAACTAGGAAATATGCTGAATGAATATAGAACGCCATTAATTTTTCTTAATTTCATGTTTTTAATAAAGTGAACTCACTGATAGATTAGGAACTCAACCTTAATTATGCAAGAAAATGTCATTATTGTAAATGAGAGCTAAGGTTCACAAAATGTATTCCCATAAGTGTGGGCAGAGCGGCGATCAAAAGCTATTGTTTATTGGTATTCAGACAAAAGCTTCAGAAGCAAAGGTCATCAGGTCACCCCATTTACGTACGGTAGTAAACCGTTTTACCGCCTTTGTACTTCTTTTGATTATATTTCTAGATAATATATTAGTCCAGTACAACCTACTATCAGCAAAAGCCAGTAGTAGGCTGTTGTGGCAATTTTTTTTCTTAGTTCCGTTGGAGAAATTAATGGAGATAATAAAAAATCCTGCTTCTTACTATGAAGTAAATAAATCAATTACTTGTTCCACCATATACATGGTTTCTATAAACTGAACTGAAAAACAGCCCCTATCAACTCAACAAAAGATGCCAGAATCACAAAAGCATATTAAAGCGCATTATTCAAAATATATTTTTGTGTAACAAATGTAATCTCATAGATCTAAACATTTCGTGTTCGCGTCAATGACCTCTTTTATGTGACCCACATACACATACAAACATACATACACAGGTACCTCATGATAACGATAATCGTTCATGGGAACGCGAAATGTGTATTAAGATGATGGAAAATATAAGTTGCTCAATATGTCTGTATGTGTATGTTGTATGTATAGTCCATTTTAGTTGACTTTAGTTTGGCAATTCATTTTATTTCGTTTTATTAGGGGGGTGATTGTTCAAATATAAAATATTTTTTCTAATTTCATGGTTTTTGTTTATATTGTGCATACTTCGTAATTATAACTATTTGGTTAAAACTAATTGAAAAATGAAAATCTTGACCGTATTTGTTGAAGCTATAAAGCTGCAATTAAAGACTAGCCACTCTATAAAATCATATTTTTTTTGTAATA
The DNA here is from genome assembly GCF_050436995.1 of Anticarsia gemmatalis. Classification (NCBI taxonomy): domain Eukaryota; kingdom Metazoa; phylum Arthropoda; class Insecta; order Lepidoptera; family Erebidae; genus Anticarsia; species Anticarsia gemmatalis. The sequence continues at coordinate 2,938,780 of NC_134753.1, read as the reverse complement.
AAAATAACGAAGTTAATTAATCCCTCTCTTCGCAGTCTGGAATTAAAATTTTAATAATGTCATTCTAAAAACGTCCGCAAGTTAGTTCCAACATTCAAAACGTTCCATTTCTTGTTCCCGACGCGACTGGAGGAACGGAACAAAACGCACTCCGAACCAAGTCGCATTTAATTCATTTCGCTTCAAAGAAAATGAAGTTTGAAAATCGCAAATGAAGTGATGTGCCGACGTAATTAAAAATGTTCCGCGCGGTTGGTTCGCGTACTCGCCGCTAGATGGCAGGACAACTCCCTCTCCCAATTATGTCCCAGTGATTGCTTTATGCACCGAGTTTGTCGAGCGTGACTTATTAATTGTCCCTATTAATGTGAAATTTATGTTGTTATTGCTATTATCGTAACTTGTGCGTGATCATGTGTGTGATTCGCAAATGTTCCCTGGGTCATTTGATATTTTATTTATTTACTTCCGTATTAGAAAACACTTGCTTCAACAGTGACATAAAATTAACGTAGGAGATCTGACACATTTGAAAGTTCCTGCAACAGTTCTTGAGGGAATGCAACGCCCTCAACGTGTACTGACTCAGCGCGGTAGACTTAAAGCCCCGTTCTTATACCGCTAGGAGTCTCAAACCCAGCAGTTAGTCAACAATACGTTAAATTTACTCACCACTATATTCCTGGTCATTAAAATAATGTCTTCTGTTTGCAATTCCAGATGTTCGTAGGCCAAGTGCCTCGAAGCATGGACGAGAACGACCTAAGGTTGATGTTCGAGGAGTTCGGCAGAGTGCACCAGATCAACGTGCTCCGGGATAAGATCACTGGAGCCAGCAAAGGTTTGTACTGCTTTATATTATACAGGTACACTGTACAACTACCCATACAGGTACAGGTACAAGTTTAGCTACAAGTACAGGTACATGTACAGGTACAAGTACAGGTTTATGTACAGTTACAAGTACAGGTACAAAGATACAGGTGCAGAGGTACAGGTACATAGGTACAGGTACAGAGGTACAGGTACTTTAGAAAATGACTGTGACTATTTTTATAACGGGAGCTGTAGTTTTATTGTTAGTTTGTTAGGGGATATTTCTATTAGTGGAGATGCAATATCTGGTAATAGTATTTAGGTAATTAAATAGGACCCTACATTATAAAGTCAATAACCCAAACATCTGTACCGGTATACATACGATTCAAATATTCACAATCGATATTCATGTATGTACGCAAATCAAACTTTCACGACCATGTGAACCATCAAACATAAATGGACTATATTTTGGCATAGCTCCAGATTTGTACTGAAAATATTTAAACATACATAAATGAAAGAGGTTACATTAAATAGTGATTAATTCGATAAATTTAATTCCGGTTAAAAGACTCAAAACTACCTTATTTACTCTTACCAAGTCAAAGTTAGTAAAATGAAAGCTAAAGATATTTTCCGTTTTATTTGTATCTCAAGTGATTTGTCACCTGTCCACCAAATATTATAATAATTACAGTCATATTAAATTAAAACTTTTATGTTCGTATGATATATCGTAAAGAGTTATTAAGTTTTCTAACCATTCTTGCTAAAGTAGTTTAAAAACAGGCGTAAATTAAGTTGACCATTGTATAGAATTTCATAGCAGGGAATCGCTCTACACAAAAGGGACGATTTAGTATTCGTATAATTAATAGCAAAATGACAATCAAAATAAACAATATCAACGGATTACTTTCGTGACATTTGAAATACAAAACTCGATTATTCTCATCTCGAGTTGAAATTAGAATTCGTTAATTTTAGTATCAGTTTCGCAGAATATCGTTTTGGAGATGAACCGTTGCGACCGTCTTTATTCTAATGAAGTTATGCTTAGAACAAAAGATATTCGTAGCGGAAGAGATATTGGAGAATGCTAAGGTGTATTCATACTTAAATCAGTTTAGATAAACGAATTTCTAAAGCATCGAATTTAAAAAATCGCTCTTCAATAATGTTGTAAATTTAAGACAGAGTCTGGTCGTTGTTTTTGTCAATATTATTATAAGCAGGTTCGATAAATATAATTAGAAATACATATTACCTGTCCTGGGTCAAATTTTACAAAATCTAATTTGTGAAAGAAAACTACCGAAACAGTGATAAAACCGTGGAAAATAAAAATATTTTTTAAGAAGGATACTTTTATAGTTTTGTCAACAGTTGCCAACAAAAACGATTCTCATCTATTACTATGAATCTAAATAAAATTATATTTGAAACAAATCACAGAAGCAGAATCAGCCGTCGCGTCATGGCGACAGACCAAACTCGCTCGTATGTTAAACCGCCCTAACTCAGTACTGAAGTAATAAATTAATTTCTCTCATATACCCCGAAGCCTTATAATGTCTTTGTCTGGGAGAGTATCCAATTATACGACTCTGCCGTCGAAGGCAACAGTTTAGATCTAATTCTAGCACTCCGTGTTACTAATACGTATTGAATTGTTACTTTGAATTTAGTTTTAAATGTGAATTTATTATTAAGATACTGTCAAGTAGTTTTTTGTAGTGTGATCCATTAGAATCATGCTAAGAATAGCTAAGGTAGAAGAGTTTAGCAACTTGAAATGGTTTTGGGTAAAGAAGTAGTGATTCAACAATACGATCAATATTTTATCAATTCGGTATAAAAAAAAAGTTTACTTGACATTGCTTGAAAAACTATTAATGAACTGACTTTACATATAAGACAAACGTAAACATTTTTTTTCTATTAATAACACTTTTTGTAAAATATTTCTAAGAAGACTGACTTTAACAGTTGCCTTTAATATATACTTATTGATTTTAATGATTAGTACTTCTTCTGTTTCTATCAAAATTATATTGAAAATTAACACCAATCCTTAAAAAAGCTTTTTTTATTCCTAAAATAAAGTAAACCTAAACTCTTTCACCTATTAAAGGCTTAATTACAAACGAACCAACTTTTAAAATTAAACCCGAATCCAAATTACTTATTAATGTAAATATCTGAACTCTTAATCAATCGTTTAAAAGTTTGACTTATTCAGCTAATACCAGTCTAGGTTTTGGTTTTAATTTCGACTATTTTAAATGTTTTACCAACTTTTTGGCAACTGTCTTATTTAAAATGGCGAAGTTTCGCCCTTTTGTTGGAGGCGTAATTATGAAACTTTCATCTGTCAATCTTCATTAAGTAATTTGAGATCGGTATTCGCTTTATGTTTGGCGAGAACGTCCTTGGGCTTTGGGTTTGAGTGATTAACTTCTGTTCTGTCAATTGTTTGAGATATCAAAGGATTCGACGATGTTCTGTACTTAATTGACGCTTCAACACTTCATTACTAAAGTTGTAGTTACATTTTTGATTAATTTCTGGTATAATTTTTTAAAATAATTTTACTACATTACTTTTATTTAAGTTCCTTTTGAAATCGTACACTCCCGAGTTAACAGAATCTATAACATAAAATTTGGAACTTAATATATTGGATATATTAAAGTGACTTGTCACTGCATTTGATCAAGCTAGGTTTTGAGATTTGTAAGTGCGCCACATAGTTTGACACAATTTGTGTAGTATAAAGTATAATTTAGACTTATTTTAAATGTAACCTAAATCCGAAGTCCGAAGATGACAATACAAAATCCACTCTTATATGTGCAAAAATTGCAGTTCAATTTCATTTGATCAGTGTATGCACATACGCCTTTTTAAAATTGCTTACCCATTATAAAACATGTTCGATGTGGAAGCGAAAAATCGCGACATTTCACACTGGCAGTACAGACCGTGTGAATTTGTTACATTGCTCTCTGGTAACAGATTGTAGTTCATTTCTCTCATTCACATCGTTCGATGAAACTGTAACTATCAAAGTTTACACTGTTAAATCGCCACTGTATTTCGTAGCGGACACGCTACGCTGCTACGATAAATCGTAGAGCTTGTAGAGCTTTGTTTTAAGTTCGATGGTCGGCTACGGAGATGATTTACGAGAACGTTTATCAAAGTGATTTTTAATATGTTGACTTTTTCTGTGATAAAATTTATTGATCCTTAATACTCTTGTTTTAAACTTTTATGCTTTTGGGATAGTGTAAACATATACCTTTCTTTAAAACCCGAAAAGAAAATCCATATGTTAAAATGTAATTTTATTTTCGCATGCATTGAAAAAAACTACTTTAATAATGACCATTAAGTAGTAGTTAAATGAAATGCTTTTTATTATTTATGCACTTCCATATTAAGTATAGCTCAATATTCACTCAAGACCTCAGGATACGAGTACATCCTACATACATTTACCATCTCTCGAATATCTAATAGTACTTGTATGCGTATAATACATAAAGGAGGCTTTATGCGACCACATTGTCTTACTCCTGAGGCAATTACGTCACAGTATATTCAGAGTAATTGGTCTCCTTTCATTAACTAAAATACCTCTCTATTACAATAGTTTCAACTGAAATACGATATTTTTCATTCTTACAGTGGCAATATAATATCATGTTTTACAAAATAAAAAGTTGTAAGAATTACTATGGTTATGACAAGAGGTTGCAAGATTTAAGATACATGAACTAGCCAGAGTCGTTAGAAAGTACAATCTATGTTAATAGAATATTTGATTAAATTTAGAAGATACAAAAATACATTAAAAAACCTGTCACAATGATACCCGTCGTCGATTACCCATTATATTATCCTAAATTTGTTTATTCCCACGTCACTATCAACATTAAAAGATTACCATCATAATAATATTTCAATGAACGTTCCCATAACTCGATTATAATAAAAATTGAATAGACAAAGGTGTTTCGCTTCAATATGTGTTGTTCCAACATTGTTCTTTCACAATAGGTCATGTTTTTCGCATTTATAATACATGTTGACAATTTTGTTTGTCCTGTTATTAAAGTCTTTTGTGCGAAATAACCCCCCACTTTTTCCACTTGTGTTAAAACCCCACTTTTTAAATACACCCCTCTTTTTCCACTTGTGTTGTGCGTTGTCTCCTTTTGTTAGGTGTGGGACAAGGCTCAACTCGAGCGTTTTGTACTACAAAAATAATGTTTAAAAAGGTTTATTGTTTTATATTTTGACGGTGTCACGTTATTAAATTTTTGTGGGGGATTTTGTTAAGCGATTGTTTATGATGGTGAAAAACAAGATGTTTCTTTGCTAACTTTACAAAGCGGTTTATTTTTGTACCAATATTTTGTGCAATATTTTAGACGTCACTAATATTTTTTGAGTTTTATATCTAGGAAATGTTACTATGAACAAATAAAATTGTGTCCGTAACCACAGAAACTAATTTTACTCTTCAAATATGAAATATTTGGGACATGAAACTTTACGGATATTGCAAATCAAATATCGTTGGGAAAGGTCAAACTAATCAGGAATTTGCAGACATTTTCAAAACCAAAATGGGTACTACATCCTAAACTTTGTTATTACTCATGTTTTAGATACCGCAAATAGGCTTTATTGCTATACGAAAGGGTTTAAATAAAACCCTTTTTAGGTACCTAACGGTCTAACCTTAAACCTTATGCGGTGTTCATAAACAAAGTACTACTAAAAATATTTCCGGAAATACCTAATTTACCCCTTTTGATTATTCTACAAAACTATTTAATCCATTCAGGCTATTTTTAAATTAGACCAGTTTTACTAGTCATTGAAATTAAATTGACTAGTCACACTATAACACAGTCTAGCATTTTTTATCAGTCAATATTTTTAATGGTACGAGTAGGTCTTTTGACAGCTTTTGATTGAATTTTTGATTAACACAATTTAATTTTAAATTTAAGTTTTGTAAAAATGCGAACGTAAAATACACGTATGAAAATAAATATGAAATAGCCAAAACATTCATATTATTTGCAAAGTCTTCCTGTTGCGACCATTTATTTTACGTACTACAAGCATGACTTTCGAGCGAAAAGATTAATTGAAAAAATTCTAGTAATTAACAAAAGCCATAATCATTGTATTTAAATCCTCAAGTATACTTGCATTGTAAATAGTGTTCGTGTCATAATCATGACTCAGTGTTACACGAACTCGTTAGCCCGTCACGCTACTCGCTAGTAGTCGGTAGTGAACGGCACGTCGATCATTCTGCGGTAGAAGCCTTCTACGTGTAAATACAGCCTGCTATCGCTTGCTAATTGAGTTAGGGTGAAACTTAACTGCTTATTGTTAAGTAGAATTTAAACAAGGGGCTTGGGAGTACTGTAAATTGTGTAAAAAATATGGTCCAACAAATTAGTAGAGAGCCTTGCATGGAAGGTTTACGGCTGACGGAGGTATAAAATAGTTATAATTTAGCACATAGGTGATCTGCAGTCTTATGCAACTGAGAGCCGCCTGTTTGATACAGCTATTTTGTTAAGGAAGTACAATGAATTCATTATTACGATCTAGAAATGACGAGGCTCTTTAAAAAGTTGTGGGACTAAAGTCATGTGATTTGTAATCTTGAGCTGCATTCTGTACTTATGATATTAACAAAACGACGAAGAGTCTAGTAGGGACTTAATTTCAAGTCACATTATTTTGATTTTTGATTGACTTTTTACTCATATCTGAAGTAGATTAGCTTCACTATCGAAGATTTGGCATCCTTCTAGGTTTTAGGAATCTTACAGATTAAAATTTTACACAAAAATGATAGTCTGTTTCGATAAAGATACTAAATGAGTTAAAAATGTGCTGTAAATATACGTTAAGAAATACTTAGATTGTTTGTTAAGCTTGCGATAAGTGAATACTGTCCGTTTTGAGCTTTTAAGAGTCGCTTGTAAGTTGTGTGTGTGCAAACGTTCTTTTTCAGAGAAATATAGTTATGTACGAAGAGTCTATGTTTGTATGCAACACACTGCTTCAGTGGCTCTTAATGATTTTAATAACTGTGTATTAATTGTATATGTTCACCTTATGTCAGACTTTGTATAAACGCTTTGTAAATAGAAGCTTAATTAATTGTAATTAATTTGTACATATTACAATAAAGACTAAAACGATTGAAGGAAAAGGACACAGTTTTCAGTACCTAAAAAAAATGTCATAATGTCAAATCGTCTTAGGAACATTGTCAAAATATATCCACTTGCAAACACTTAGTTGGTTAGCAAATAATCGACTAAGTTTACGGATTATTTACAAAAAAAAATAGCTGAGTTTTGTAACAATATACATCGTTTTTTGAATTAGCCTTAGCTGTTAATTGTTTTATAGTACCGATCGTTTGTCTTTTATTGTAATATATCGCTCCCCTAGATGAAAACTCCACTAAATCAAAAAAAACATATGTTCAGAAACTGATAAAAACTGATTTTGTATATCTTAGAAAATCAGTTTTTATGAGTTTCTCAAAAGAATGTTTTTTTATTTTAGTGGAGTTTTCATGCAGGGTTGCGATATGAACATTTTGTACAAAACGTGAATCAACAACGTCTGAGGTAAGGTGTGTTTGTAGGCAACCCCCTGTATGTGATGTGTATGTCATGTTATGTACGTGTGCGCTTCTGTTACAGGGTGCTGTTTTGTGACGTTTTTCACACGCAAAGCGGCGTTGAAAGCCCAAGACGCTTTGCACAATATCAAAACGTTGACGGGGGTAAGTGCGTTTTGTTTTATATGTTTTTTTTTATATTATTTTTTTATATGTATTTCCTATTGTTGAGTGTGTAGTTTCTTTACGTTTTAGGCTTTTGTACATAACCGCCGTCATTGACATAAAAATTTGTTGACTACCATTAATTCGACCATCTTGTTAAACAATTAATAAATAATTGGTACAAGTTTTAACAACTACAGTTTAGCCGTTGATAGAAGCATCAATCAATCAATCAAGCTTATACAGAATATTATTACGTCTTCGATATTAAAAAATGCTATCGGTGGTTAAAAATATAGACGATTTAAAAATAAACTACACACTCTATTATTTTTAAAGAAACCAATACGTTAACGAAACCAATTATTATTTTTAGTAAAAATTCTGTTATTTTTAATTTCATAGAAGCGTAATGGTTTTTCTAATATATTTTTGTTATCCAAATAAATGTTGAGAGTGAATATTCTGAACGAAAAATCACGATAAAATAAAATTATCAAATCGTTCATCTTAAAAAATAATACGAATTCGGCATTTCGAAGCCATCAATTGACTATCCATTTGTCTTTATAAGTACTTCGTTTTCATATTTATCTGAAAACCATTGAAGAGTATTCAATACATTTTATTTCAAAAGATAAACATAATGTAGAGACACAATCAATCACTTGTAAGAGACTGTTTTTTTTTCTTATTTCTATATTGGATAAAAGTAAAAGTAAAGTAAGACCACTTATGCCTTTTTAATACTGATAGGATTTTTATATGGTAGTTTTAATATAGAGATGCATACATACAATCACAACTTTTTCCGATAAGGGTAAGCTGAGACCATATAATAATAAAGAAGAAAATGTTATAACTCAAAAATTCTTTGAAACTATTTTATTGGAACATTTTACTGCACTACAACTGATATAGGTTAAGTTTAGTTTTACTTATTACATAAATATAAACAGTTTCTTAAATCTTTGATGGACATAAATGAAGTGAGAACACTTTTTTATTAATAAGTGCTTGAGATATAAACACTCCAATATTAATAAATTACTATCGCCTTTTCAAACCTGTAATTGTTTCTTGGAACTATCTTGAAGCTATAAAAAGCGCATCCTGTGCAATAACCTGTTGTATACTATGATGATAGAAAATTTATTATAAAAAATAAGCAGGGCATGTTATTATAAACGATCTAATTGGAGTGAGTACTAGTTGAACGAGAAATTTAATATAACAAAAGGGTGCAATTTCTAAGGAAAAGCATTATTATAAAGTGATTCTTCGTAGAACGAAAAATATTATAAATAAAACTAGCCGACCCGCGCAACTTCGCTTGCGTCACATAAGAGAGAATGGGTCATAATTTTCCCCGTTTTTGTAGCATTTTTTACTGGCACTCTGCTCCTTTTGGTCATAGCGTGATAATATATAGCCTATAGCCTTCCTCGATAAATAGGATATCTAACACTGAAACAATTTTTCAAATCAGGCCAGTAGTTCCTAAGATTAACGCGTTCCAACAAACAAACAAATAAATATTATTATATAAAATATAAAATAATGAAGTAGAATGAGAAGGGTTTCGGTTCTAGCAAAGTAGTTTAATAGGGACTTTCGAATTTCTCTGAAAGAGAATATTATCAATAGTAACTTATAGATGGTAGTAACTTATACCTTTATCACATCGGAAACTTATCACACACAAATAACAAACACTATCTAACAAAAGGACATCAAGATAAACGTCAATAAGAATTAATAACATCATTATTAGTACCTGTTGCGTGGTCAGGCGGGTCTGTAACAATTTTCTTTATAGCTCTGCGGAAGGGGGGCGAACAAACACACAATTCGATACTCGCGATTGTTATCGAACACAATCGAATTACAGACTTTCGCTCTGTCTACATCCCCCCGTAGATAGGGCTAGCAGGAAAAACGATCAAAAATTTTAAAGGATTGCGATAAATGTGTAGTTTGTAATTGTGTATTGTTGAAAATCTGCAAAAAAAATCATGATGCTTTGATGATTCCTGTTTGTGGTTCAAAGACACTTTCATTTCCTGTAAGCGTTAATTAATTCTATCTGTTAATTAGATTCTCATTCGGTATACACTAGCTAAACTGAAATATTAACAGTAAACATTAGCTTGACTAATTAGTAACCCAAAAGTTTGTACGCTTCAATTATTTTTATGAATAGGTATCTTAGTAAAGATAAATAAATTAATCGAAAAGACACGCACAACTGATCATTACATTCAAAAGATAATAGTTCGAAGGACCTTACCCTATAAAACTGCCAAAATATTGAACGAAATACCACCACAAGCAGGAAAAGTACTACGGATTAAGTTCCGCAAAAAGGACATTGTTTTGCCAACCCTACCGCAGTCTCGTCTTCATCTCGGTGATAATTCGATTCCATTATATTATCGGAGGGGTTTTTTCTCTCGATTGATTCTCGAAACGCCCCATTTTCGATAGGAACGAGAACGGCAGGTGAGCGACCCAGCGTCTTAAGATACGAAAAGAAAATATTTGTATAGTGCCGCCTGCTTCGTTGTATAGAAACGTTACGTGTTGTTTTCTAATTTTGGAGGTGATGTTTTAACCGAGAGGTGTAAAAGAAAACTTGTTTTATGCAGCAAAATAATCATTAAGTTAAAATGCGAAAAATTCTATTGTTAGCGAACTTTTTGCTAAATTCTGATGCGGTAATCACTGTTACAATTAGGGAGGTAATAAAAAAGTTTTAGTTATTATAAGCTTTAGAAATCATCTGAATTATGTTCTAAGTAGGTAGTTTGCACTATTATATCACAATACAGTATACACATTGTATAACTCGCTGAATCAGTAAAGTACTCGAAGCGAAAAAATTGCATAAACTATACTTGTGTCACCGTTCTCGATGTCTTACAGACAACCTTCCCTTCAATATTTATCTTCAGTATCCAAAAGTCACACCAATCATAATTCTATACTTCGAAAGTAACTAAAAAAATGTCCTAAACTATCAACGCCATCTCTCGGCACAAGTAACGAAACTGGTATATTTACTTTATTTATTATACGGTTGTTGCCAGAAGGTGAATATAAATACACTAACGTTTCGTCTCTCATAATGTTAGTCCCATGTAATAGGAAGCAAGCCAATAAAGGGTATATCACCAAACTCCGGGCTACTATTGAAAGTATACAAAAACTAAACTAAAACTTGTACCGTGCCAGTTAAGCTTTAAATAAATAATAGCAACTCGAACTTTAACTAGGAATAATTTATGTGTTCCACTATCTGAGAGTAGTGCGGGTCCAAGGACGAAATCGTAAATTATTGTAATCCAAAGGTAGGCTTAATCTCGATGTAATCGGTTATTCTCGAATTGGACCAGTTCGGTGATTACGGTAGAAGTAAATGATTTATGACCGGGATTTCGAATACACTTGGAATATTAGGTTTGTGGGAATGTAGAAAAGGCTTAGGTTAAGTACGTAGGCTTATAACATGTAGACGTAGTGAGCTTACAAAAATTGATATTTGGTATCTAGATCTTCAAAGCCTTCATATATGGAACAAAAAATGCATAAGTAACGGCAAAATGTGTGCTTTACTGCTCTTCAAACATTACTACAGTGATATGTTGTATAGTATATATATTATGTAGACAAAAGAAAAGAAGAAAATAAAAATCAACGAATAAAATTCTCAAAATAGACAGCCATCTCACATCTCAATCGAACCCCCAAAACTTTGGTAAAATTCAATTCAGTCTGTATCAAGTACCCTTGCATATATTAAATATTTCCAACATTATTCACTGTCCAAAAACTACAACATACAATGCGGCGACCCTTTCGTGCCCCAAGTTCGGGTGCAGCGACGTCTTGGCGAACATTTTTGACATAGTTGGACCTTACCCATTGATGCGGTTAAGGCGGCCGCGGGCTTAAGGCACCGGGCGGGTGGAATCGACGAGATGAATTCGTGGAATTTTTCCAATTAGTATCGCTTCATATTTTATGGGTAGTATAATGGATTATCTGATGATATTGCGGAGTACTTGCAATTTTATGGTAAAAATTATTGACGAAAGAAAAGGAATTAATAAGATAGATAGATATTTCTTTTGTGTTTGTATTCTAAAAATTAACTTCGTTTTACAGAGATATTACGAAAATTAGGGCCTTGGAAACAACCACTAAAAGGATAAACAATTTAACATCTTTGAATAACTTAAAACTTAATAAGCTTCACAAAACTTGCACACAAAACCAAACCCTGAAAACACGTTCACAACCCTACTCCTAGAAAAATATCGCTGAAAATAATTAAATAAAAGAAGTTTGTTCCCGTTGCCTGTCACTTACAGTTACCCCACCCCAGTATAGTATATTATTTAACCTGAAAATAACCTTTTACCGAACAAATCAATCAACTACAACACACGTCTGTATCGAGCGACCTACCTTGGACATTGTCACACTGTGAGCGAGTAAGCGATTTTTTATAAGAAAGCACTTTTTTCATCTAAAATAAAAGGTTAAACTACTTAAACAATTATGTAGTAAAAGTTAACTTTTAATTTATTTAGTCAAGGATAACTCGTGTGTTTTATTTTATGAAATTTGGCTGTTTGTCTATGTTTGACTGGTACTTATTGTCGTTTGTTGTGAATTTCGTCGAAAGCGCCTAAGAAAATTGTTATCATGAGTAAAAGTCTATTATACTAAGAAAATGTAATGAGTATCATGAAATAGCATCTAAGCTGCATTTACTTCAAATAGCATAGTACCTGATTAATAAGTCACTGCTCTCTATCCGCTACTCGCTCGCCGTAGCACATACGCCTTACATTACATATACGTTCGGCCGGACGTGTTTGACCGGGCCGGACACGGCCGAACTTTGATCGATAGCCCGGATTTATGATCCGGTTTCCCCCGTCTTAAGTAATTGACCGGCCCCATTAGAGAGGTGGCCTTTAGGGTTCCGTGTGCTACAAACATTGTTCGAAGTTCTGATGTTTGGTTTATCGTGTGTTCAGGGTTTTATTATTAATTTTGGCTTTGTTGGTAGCTATTTAAAGAGGGTACCTTTGTATAAGTAAACTGGCCTTAATGTAGTGGAGGTTAAAGTTATTGGTGCGTACAATTTGTTGGATGCGTTCAAGGGGGTTGATGGCTCAGGGTGGGGTTCTGTCCAAGGTTAGATGTTTTTATTGCTTTTTACTTTTAGAGGCAGTATTGATAAATTACTTTCGGTATTTAATCAGATTCTTAAGAATAAGTTGATTGAAGTGTTAAATGTTTTATACGACAATCTTTTCCACTTTTTCATTGAGCCTTTATAGGAATATCGTCCAAACAAATCAAGTTATTACCTGCCTACGTTTGCCCCAAAATAGCAATTCTCAGATTACCACAAAAAAACGTTTTCAGCAAGCACGTTCACGTCTCAAATGTTAAGATTCTGAAACGCGGTATAACACATAAAGTTAGCTTTAATGTCTTTTATTGCCGGCCACTAGCTAACCCTAACAAAGCTATTGTGGGCACAGACGTACCGGAGCATACAAGTGGTGCATTTGTGACCCACAGCATGGAAAGCAAAGGCTACTAAATGATGGAATTGTTTCGAAATTACCGCACGCGGCGACGGGTTGCGATGTCCTCGCCTCGCCCTTTAAAAGTAGATAGATTGACAGTTTAGCTAAAACTTTGGAAGGTTTGAATAGGCTTTTTAGTTTGTTTTTCGTGTAATGTGGATAAGATTTTGAAAGTATTTACTCTAATTTAAAGTTTACGATATAATGTGCTATTTTAAAACTAGTTTTCAAATGTCATGAACCCAAGGTAGTTGTCCATTAGATAAATTGAAAATTAATTAATATTAATTACTTTCACATTTTAATCCTTACCGCAGTGCTTAAGGTGTGCTGGAAGGTTATGGGTTCGATACCAACAAAAAACAACTACTTGTAGTTTGCACAAATTTTTGTTCCCGGGCTGATTCAACTGTGCTTTTACCTGGTATGTTTATAAACGTCAATTAATACGAGACATGTCTTTAAGACATTTCTTCTTCCGTAGCCCAAAAAGAACCTTAACTAATACACGACAAACTTCACTAGTCTTACCCTCGAATCTAGTACACACCAGACCCTTCAGACCACTTGACATCAGCCTTAATGATATAAGTAATCTCATAGTTGTACTGTAACTCAATAAGGCGATTACCAGCCGGCTCACGTGCTCACATCTATGCCCGTAGTGATAGTGATTAAGCAATTTGCTTGGCCTTAGTCGATTCGTCTGAGAATCGAATGGCATTAGTCGAATTGTACCGATTACTTCCTTGAAATGCGATTAGATTGAGAGATTAGTTTTAGTAAAGTGGTTTGGGTCGATTGGCACCTTTTTATTAATAGTATTGTAGCTAACTACCTGGTAACTGGGTTATAGTAACTAAATACTTTTAATCTGCTACAATCATTATAGTAGCACCTTTCAGTCTATGCTTTCGGTCACTTGGTGCATTCATACGGGCACTTACTTTTTTGAGCATAATTTTGGTGACATGATGTCGATGAAAAGACGTTTGACTTAGTATTTTTACTTATCGTTACAAAAGTGTAATCCTTTATTGACTTTCCGCATACAGAGATCAGTAATACACAAAAAAAAAACAAATAAAATCCCCGGATTGTTGCCTAGAACACAAAACGGGCACTAAAGAAAAACCAGAGCCGTTTTTATTGACCAATTGTAGGTATTACACGAACGCCGATAAAAACCGATACCAATAAGTAGGATAAAGTATAAATTCCTTTTACAACCCCTGAAACCTAAAATGATAAAAGCCAGGATTTTTGGCGAAACGCTGCTGTATAATACATTATTACCGTAGGAAGAACAAAAGGCCTAATTTAGAGGAAGCGAAGGAAGCAACATTGTAACACAAATTTAATCAGAAGAAAAATAAGCGTGCGCCTTAGAACATGTATACAATATCCAATTTTCTCCGCGAAATCAGAGAGAGCTACCAGTCCATTGTATAGGTATATAATTCGGGAACCAATTATCCGTGATATCCAATTTCTTAAATTAATTTATCGCGGGAACGTCGAGCGATAATTGTAATACTTGGAAGTGTAAAACCGATCGGAATTGAGAGGGGGGTGTAAAATTTTACGATTGTGTCCCCTTCGACTCAAGAATGGAGGGCTGTCGCGATCCTGCGACAATAACAATGCGATGGAAATTGGTGAAAGCTTGCTTTATTCGTTGAAATATCGGCAACATCATTAACCCATTATTATACCTTCCCTGAAATCGAAGCTAAGAATAGCAGCATGCTGTATTACCTCAAGACTCATAAACTTAAAAGGTTTAGGTTAAAGATTTTATATACATTCTAAAACGGTTCTAAGCATTCTATGCTATCTCCAAAGACGTTCCTACAGCATTCAAGTAGTACGTATCTACGCGTAAAGTTTAAAGTATGTATGCCTTAAATTAAAAGTATAAAATATTTCTTTCGCTATAAAAATAAAGGCACACCACCACCTACTTGCATAGATGTGCAAAATACCTAGCATTGTAATAATATTTACCTTCTAATACTTATTTTTTTACAAGCAAACGATCGACGATATTAAACCACGTTTCAAGGAAGTATTCGGTACTACCAATCGCTGATCGTTCAATGAGAGAGCGGTGTAAAATTTTACGATTCTCTTCCCGATCGGGGTGCAAAATTCAGATGTTTTCGTTCTAGATAATGATGTCGACACTGCGACGAAAGTCGATGCTGTGGAATGCGATTGTCGTCGCCAACTTGCGATTGATTTGTCGGGGAAATTGTTCAGAAGAATGTGTGAGTCGAATGATCGTTACGTTTTATTATTGAATGATGTTTTTATGTTTTGTGAACTTTATGGAAGGAAATTGTTAAAAAGTAGAGTTTTATTCTTTAGGACTATTTTGTTCTAATTGTAAAACCACGGGTTACGCCAAAAATAATGAGGTCCGGTCTGACTCTATTCTGAAACATCTATATCCTAAAATAAGGTTTTTTTGATGGATAGCTCGCATGAAATAATGCATTAATCGTTCACGCATTCGGTTAATCAAAATACTAATTTTAAACTTACTTAAAACAAGCGAATCTTAAATAATTTGAGAACATAATGCAAAAACAAAGCCATTCTACTCACGCATTAACCGAAAAAACCTTCCGAAAGAAAAACTCTGCAATCGTTTCACACCAAATCTAAAGTAATTACGCGAGAAAAAGTTTTTATCACGAATCCGATTGATGGTGATGGCTTAAAAAAAACTTTTTTAATTTAGTTGGCGAAGGCAGGTGCGTAAGAAATACTCCGGGTCCATTGTTGGACGATATGAGCAATTTTGTCGGGAGTCAGCGAGAGATTAGCACGGACCCCTTAATCCGAATATCGGGACGATGTGGCCCGTCATATTTCATAATACACCCCCTTGCCCCCCCTCTTAGGGTGCGCGCTCATTGTACCGAGAAGTGAAATTATTTCGATACGGAATGGACGGCCGAGTTATTATTTGCAAGGGATGTTCCATAAGAATGGATTGTATCAATTCGCAGGGGTGTTGTAGTGAGGGATTACGGTGGGATTAAGTGCGACCCTTAACATGTCAATTTGTCTACCAGCTGTGATGATGATAGCTCTATTGTACGTCATAATAATCTCGAAAGAGATGGAATTGCTTGTTATGAACGACATACATATTTCTGCCTGAAAAAATATCAGGTAATATTCTCGATATGTGTATTACGAAAACAAATAAGAACATAATCCAGTTAACTAATGTCAGTTTATTGGTCAAAAATCCGATTAATTTTTTCCAATAATTTAAGTTTATTAGTACAGACACACACATGAGCCATTTCAACATAATTAGGGTACACCTATAAACCAATTATTAAGTCCAAATATTAAGACTATTTCAAACTCCAGTCTCGTTTTTCCGCCGTATCATGGCCACTGTGTTCCCGACCTAAGTACCCACTTCAGTCGACTGTCTTTCACGATAATATCTCCGGCCGGGTAGGGTGACCCCACGAAAGGGCCTGTCCGATTCTTGATATGTTTATTATGGACCTGCCGACTTGATTGTATTTATGATATAAATGTAGTTTGAAGTTTGCATTGACGATAGGTATGTGGCTTTTTTGTAGATATCACTTCAGAAAACTGTTGTGTAAACTTGAATAAGTTTAGATTAGGAATAAATCCTATGTCTGTATATATATATTTTATTTAGATGTGATACATATACATAAATTGGTTTTAGTATATTTTTAAAGTGGAGTATTTTGGTACTGGTGACCATAATAATTAGTTTTTAAGACGATCTCGTCCATAAGCTTATAATCAAAAGCATGATTTATATCACACTAGTTACAGCATATAATATTACTCCCTACTCTTATATTATATTTGAATCCCGTAATTATACTGTAATAACATCAAAATTTACATGCAAACCCAGTATAACATTATTTGAGGAAAAATATTTCTAAACCAAATTTTTCATTTCCGAAGCTTTATACACATACAAAAAGCTTACAGTCACATATATACAAAATATTTGAAGATACGTTTTACGTAATAAAGTATCAAATACACCAATTATAATATTTTTGAACCCGTATTGTGAATGTTATTATAATTCGCAAAGGTTCGTCATTATCGGATTACATCTGCTCACACGATTTGGGACACGAACTGATTCTTATGAAACGCGAAAACGACGTATCATTATTATTTTGTAGGTTTTTATAATTGTTTGGGATTTAGGTAAGGAGTATACGGGTACTTATGAAGGGTTCCGGGTTTAGTTCTCTTGTCGGGTATCGTTTTATTGAGTGTTATGTTTTGAAATTCTTATGATTTGAAGTTAGCTAGTGTGCTTATTACAATATAAACTGCCGTCATCGGCCTGTTCCGTAAACCTAACTTACATCTAAATTTAAAATAATAGTCTAATTATTGATCCGAGTAGTATACTTAAACCAAGTGAAGAATTCATTCGCCATAGCCGACTCTATGATGAAACACAATTCGCCCAATATAATTCAAATTTCCTGTTCTTATCAGATAGTTTCAAGCGATATTTGATGTCTGAACTCTGTACTTATTTCTGTATAAACACAAAGTAATGATAGGTAATGAAACGTTCTAAAACTCATCGGCTAAATATCCTAATCGGAAAAGTTAAATGGATCGGATCTATTTAGCTTTAAACTTTCATCTAAATTATTGTAAAACTAAGATAGAAACTTTAATGAACTTTGATCTTGTGAAATTATACTAATCAAAACATTCATGATAGTTTTCAGAAATGTAAAGGACAAAATTAAACCGTTTAAAATTGTCAAATAGATACGTGTGGTACCTTACAAAGGTCTTTGCATTGAAGAGCCGATGAGAGATGATAGACCAGTGATCTAAATTACGCCTACCACGCAGGTGATAGAGGGTTCATACCCGAGGCAACACACCAAAGACTTTTTGAAGTTACGTATGTATTAGAAACAATTATCACGAGTTCTAACGGTAAAGGAAAACATCGTGATACAACCTTGCATGCCAGAGAGTTCTGTACAGCAGTTCTTCAAGGAATAAAAAGTCCCTAACCTGCAATCGGCCAGCGTGTTGGACTCAAGGCCTAACCCCTCTCTCATTCCGAGAGGAAACCCATGTCTAGCAATAGGACATGAATGTGTTAAACTCATTTTTATTTTAATTACTTTATAACTGGACGCGGTAATGACCAAATAACAGTCACAAGAACATTACTAATGTAACCAACACTTAAACAACTACAAAAACTAAAAAAAACACTAGCATCTACCATATTATGTACACACGTTATTGATGACGCACTATAATATTGCGACAATGAAAGTACAAGCTATGATTGATGAGACAAACCCATTGCTAAAATAACACGAAAATAGCCGGGACATTATAGTGTGCCGATAGTACAGGTGACGGCTTGATAAATGTTTATTGCTTGAGTGGTTTCTGTTTTTTCGTTTTGTTTGTATTGTTAACTCTGTAATGGTAGGTGTGGGGTTACGAATTTGGTAGGAGTGATGAATGTACAATTTAAGTTAGGGTCGAATTAAAAATTTGCAATTAAATGGTGCGAGAAAGAGTTCTAAAAACTAATTTTGAAGATTTCTCTGTGGCCGGACTGTTTAAATTATGTATTAAGCTAAGATTTAATTTCTTACTAAACCTTTTAAAGCTATCTAGAGTTATAAACTAGAATTAAGTCAGCAGTGCATAACATTTTTGCCGCAATATAATCACACTGCAATCTCATCCCTATCAAACTTTACACCTTATAAAGGAACAAAAACGCAATCCAAATTAGTTCCCGCAAACGTTAATCAAATGTTCATTCGAAACAATAGCTCATCAAACCGATACCGGCCAGACCACTTCATACGAACCCATAAGAAATCATCACGGATAAAGACATAAAGACGATACCGCCGTCCACGACAATCAAGGAAATTGAAAGGTCGACCCGGGTGTCGACCGGGTGTGCCTTTCCGCTACATTGTCTTATCCGGCCATGCATCATTTTACCCGGCCGACACCCGGATAACCAATACCAAGGTAGGCCTGCAGTTATTTTAATAAATCCGGATATTCGTGTCGCTAGGGTGTTGTAGCTTTTATACATGTATGAATGTATGTATGGGGTGGAAATTGCTCCACAATCTTTATATGTATGACTTGAAGATGGAAATGAGAGGGTTTTTTGTGAGTCAAAACGGAACTTTTGAAGGGCTCAAAGCGTTATGAGGATCCGTTTGAATGGCGTCAAGTGGTGACGGAAGAGGCTGACAGTTTTTTTCCCTTCGAATTTAGGGTACGCGTGCGTTTGAGAGCACTGAAGTAGTTATGTACGGTATTTTATTAGTTATTTAAATGTGCTTTATGTTTGCTGCTCATATTTACGTACTTATACTGTGAGAATACGTCGTATTTTTTTGGTGACTACGAAAATTGTGCAATCGAACGTCACAAAAGAATTGATTGAAAAGAGCTTTAGGCAAGACGTCTTCGCCTATCCGCCTGCTATATTTCATCAAAATCAATTCAGCTAGTTTATACGTCCAAATGTAACAGATTTTCAGACTTTCACATTTGTTGTATAAGAAGGTAAATATGAAATCAATAATTTTATTATTTTAATCACAACATTTTAACAGTATATCCATAACTATATAAAACGAAAATATTCAACAAATTGACCTATTTCTCCCTCTCATAGTAAACCGTTGTTTTACTCCTAACATTTTGCAATGCAAGTGCATTAATACCGTCGGATATAATACTCATTAAAAGTTTTCATAGCCTTTTAATGCGGACTATGAAACATTGTACGTGCAAAATTTTCACGTTGTTATAATGAAGTTTGATTAGAGAGACTTTTGAAGAGATGTTCAGATTGTTTATGCACTCGAAAGTTGATTCTGCTGTGCAGTTAGGGTGTTTATTTTTTATTGCTTTTGTGGAGCCGTGGATTTTTTTTGGACTTTGAAAATGTTTTGTCTGATATTGTTTTTTTTTGTCGCTGGTTTTATTTCTTTTGCAAATAAAGTTATACATTGATAAGTCTAAAGCTTTACACATTTGCAGTAACAAAACTGTTCATTACATACGTAAGTGCTAAAATATATGTACCTTTTATGATTCTGAACCGTTTATTGATAATAAAGAAACAAAGTAGTAAGTACCAGTGAGTGTCATAAATATATGTACACAATTTATTACATTTTTTTTTTGTAGAAAAGGCTTAATCGTCATTCCTGCTATATTTCTTTCTACATACAAAGTAATTTTGTATTTGACTGAATAATAAGCTACTATTAGCCATAGCTGTTGTATCACTAATCGATTGACTGACTGCGCTGGTACAACGGAGGTGGAATAATAATTGGTGAGGACGGTCGCTCGCCACTGCCGAACAGTTGTTTGACCTACCGTCGATCACATGTCCCAGTTCTCACTCAAATGCACTGCTACACTCAAAATCATTTGTCAAATCAAGTCTAGCTATAGTGGCCTGTTGATGTTTAGTCATAATATAGCTACTTTCATATGTCAGATACAAACGTAGGTACCAATAAAAGTATTTTTGAATAAAAGCAAAAACATATGAGTGTAGAATAAAATAGTTAGCGTCAAAGTTGATATTAAGTGACTTTCAGGCCAGTTTCACAGTCTACCTATTTGCTAATTAAAGTAATAGTAAATGCATAACAACAACTGAAAAAAGTCATCTGCTACGCTATTTTATAGATATTTAGAGGTAGTGTGAGTAGTGTCACAATGTCTTATGCCCGATTTCTAAGGCACATTCAGCGATAGTTTATCTATTCAAACTGTCATGTTTTTATGAGCTTAAACGCTAAATGTACTTCAGAAACCGGGAATAAGTAAAACAAGTGAAATTTTAAAAATTTAATTCTAGTAATTTTATTATGACATGTAACAGTGTAAACATATTTGTTGTCATGACTGTACGTAATTTAAAGTTATGTATATAACTTTCTGAAAAATAGAACATGATTCGTATTGAGCGGCACTTTGTAAAAATACGAGCTCAAAAACTAGATTTTTCGGAATATCGGGCTATGATCAGTTTTCCATGAATCTGGATAGCTACTCAAAAATACGCGTTAGTACTAGAAAATTGGCTTTGCGGCGTATTTTTGGGTTATACGAGTAGAAGCTAGTTTTCATCCATTTCCCTTTCGGATCATAGGCATATTCGCTAGGCCTTTATAACCTCGATGTATGTGCCAGTATTTGCTCATATTTCTTTCCCAGAAAATTAAACTAGCACGCCACTACGTCATGAGTCTTTTTTACGGTAAATGCTTTCTATGTATTCTATGTAACGTGTATGTGTTAGTACTCGTTACTGGTGGTCATCTATAACACGACATATGGATGTGAATTAAGCGAAAGAAGGCTGTAATACCGTTCTTTGAACTCTGCTCACCTACGTAGCAAGAAGGCGTGATTTTTTCTACTGCTAGCTGCTACTGCTAGCCCACGATTGGGCAAAGGCCTCCCTCCATGATATCCATTCTTCTTGAACTTTTGCTTCCTTGGTCCAATCAGGCCCCATCTAGAGTGTACTTAGTAATTATATTATTTCCAATCACATTAAAAAGCTTTCAGACGAGGCCACAGGTGCAGCATCCTTGCTTTATTACCATCTCTCCCCATTTATTACCGGAATAATTTAGTCTTCCCTCACTCGATACATACAATTATCAATAATACCACTCCAATATCCTTACAACATAACTCATACATTACAAATTTACCGGCAGCATTAAGTCAGTTTACCAGAATAATATCGGTACACAACACAATTCAAAATTAGACTCTATATTAACAGCGATAAAGTTTAATTTAGGTTACGTGTTTGAGGAAATATTTTTCGACACTCGAAAATATTCCGGGTAGGAGCGTGTGCCGTCGCATTCCCGGCCCGGGTATGATTGATGACCGGCCTAGTGGTCCGGATAAGACAATGTACCGGAAGGAATGACCGGGTAGGCCGGGGTGATGCAGTGGCGTGCTCTGGTGCCGTATTGGAACCTCCACGGAGTTTATCGTATGAAATAATGAAGGTTGGTGTGCGGTCGAGCGAAGTCGATATGATTGTTAGGTCGGGCGTAAGTGAAATGATTACAATTAGACAAGGAGATAATAAAAGTGCTTACGATATTATAAGAGCAGGATTAGCTTTTTGATCGTAAATGCGAAACTTGACCATTTTAACGGTTTCAAAGTGTTTTTAGTTACGATGACTTTCATGTATAGATTTGATAACACTTACCCGTAGTTAAAATGTATAAGGAAAACGTCTACCTGACGTAGCAGCACGAGCACCGCATTCGATTTCCGGTCGTACCAAAAAAAAACTACCGCGACTATAATAGTTCGATTTGATTCAAAAAACTATTTTCAGTTAGTAATTCTATGCAGAAAAGTTGTATTAAAATTCTTATTCCTCCATAGAATTGCCGTACATCTTTTTCTAACATATACTTTTTCCTTTTTGTAACTCGAAGAGGCAGCTTTACCTTGGCGCTTCACAAAGGGCTGTAGGAACACAAATAACACAATATTTCTTATACGTTTCTTGTACAGCACTCGTGTTACCTCGACCAAATGTACAAAGGAACTCATTCTTGTTATAACCTTGTTAAAAATGGAGACTGATGCATGCAAACTAAAAAGGTCATGAGGTATACTTCTGGATACGTCCTAGAGTAAGTATTTGATGTAAGTTTGCCTTTAAATATAGACTTTAGAGAGTAGTAAGAAGGATAGAGGTGATAACAAGTTGTAGTCCTTGATAGTAAATTATTTTACCCATACCAGGTTTATACAGCAGATTTTTTCAGTAGCAAAGAAAGGGTTATTAATAGTTTTATTTGTTCATCGATATTACAAGAACGACTTTCACTAGTGGATAAAGACGTGAAGTCACTGTAATAAAAAATATCAAATCTCTGCTTATAAACTAAATCCAAGTCCTTTCGTGTCCGTAAAAGCTCTTTTTCCATAGCAGTGTAAAAAATACATATAGTTACTGAAACTTAAAAATCCATTTGTTTAATGAGAATGACTGAAGACAACTTTACGATATTAAAAGTTTTATTTCAACAAACGTTACCTTCAAATACACCTACATATTTATTTTTTTATTTAAAACCAAGACGTTTTAAAATATGACTTTTTTATTTTCCTCTCTTTCAAAACAAAAAGTCCTTTCATATACCCTTTCTGTTTACGTCGTAATGCCGAGCGTTTCTTAGTAACGAAGGTCCTTCAAGCTCTGAATGGATTTCGTTTCGAACTTGAGGTTAAAACGGTAACATTGTATTCTGAGTTGTTCTAACGTTGCAGTGTTTAATTTCTGTAGTAGGTACTCTAGTTTGATATTCAGAAATAGGTCTTATTTTTGGTGTATGGGTTTGTTTATCCCTATTATATTTTCTTCTGAGTAAAAAATTACTCCTATTTTGTCTCTTTTAATGAACCTAACTACTTTCGTACTTAAACACAGTATAGCAATTATTACCTTGATTTCGTTCACACAGACAATGCAATTCTCAAACTTCTATAAATTGCTTAATATTGACGTTTAAGATGATATACAACTAGCAAATATAAGATAACCTAGAAGACCCTAACATTTTTTTCCCACAATTCGTCTTACTATTAGCTAAACAAATATTTTCTAAGATAGTTCAATATAAATCAATTTTATTCTAACAGAACCCGGTAAAGTTCGGCCATCTTATCAGTTACGAATATAAGGAAAATAAATAAAATTTCTTAATAAAAAGTCGGACTTTATTTATTTTTCTTATCACCTATCGAACACCGTCGATTCTGCAAACGCAACTTTGAGCTTTATACCTTATCTAAGATTACTAAAAACTAGTCTAATTTTGAAGTTTTTAGGTAATATGACGGTTCTAGTCGTTATTCCCGAACTGAGGAAGTCAAAGTTTTGGGGGTTCATACTAGTGGAGTCGTCCCCTAAATCAAACGCCACTTAGCGAAGTTCACCCATAGTGGGGGGGGGGGGGATGGTATATAGTGAGCGAGTTTATATGAAACGATCCGTGGAAGAATAGTGGTGTCTGTTGTAACTGTGATTGAAAGTTCGTGTATTATTTCTTTATTTGTTGTTTTGTTATTGTTGTTTCTGTGGAGGATACTGACTTATTTTTATTGACTTTGATAAATTGATAAATTGATAATCTTTGATTTTTTTTTTTTGAACTGGAGGACCATTTTTTGCCTTTATGAATTAATAGCTTTTCTAAGAACGTCGAAACAAACTTTTTATTAAAGATACTACTATCTCAGTACTCAGATGTTAAATACAACAAGGTTAATAAAGATTTTTGATGCTATTAAAAATATGCATTGCTTTTACGCTGACTCATATTCAGTAATACAGCCACAAACACACATACAACTAACGCATTCAAAATAGAAATAAGTAAGAACAATACCAACGCCAAATGTAAATCCACAACCGTAACGTTCAACTGCAAGTATTTACTCACCCACAAAACTTATGACGTAGACTCTATTCTAATGAGTTAAGTCTCTCAACTAGTTGATATTACGTTGCGCCAACTTCTAAAGGAACTCCACTTGAATACTAGCCATTATTATCCTAACACGAGCTGAGGTAACCCCGTAACAACCAGTCATCAAAGACCTCTGCATCTCCAACCAATATCCCCCGCTTCTTTGTAGTCTGTATGACTGAACGGGCGGTGCGGGAGTTCAAAGTAAACTGGCCGATAGTTATAATAGAGAAATGTCTGTGTAAGGTTACCAATTGCATTCGGCTCTCGTATCTGCGGATTGAAATCGTGGTATCGGTTTGCAACGAGTTTCGTACAATGGTAATAGATTTCGATACGGAAATTGCTGTTGAGTTGTTATCGTTTTCTTTGTAAGGATTCTCATAGATAGTAGTTACTTAAAGGAAA
Source organism: Anticarsia gemmatalis (assembly GCF_050436995.1). Lineage (NCBI taxonomy): Eukaryota > Metazoa > Arthropoda > Insecta > Lepidoptera > Erebidae > Anticarsia > Anticarsia gemmatalis. Next base: position 2,913,512 of record NC_134753.1, on the reverse strand, counting down.
TTGAAGCTGTGTTTCTCTTCACTCTTATGTAACTGCTAAACTTTATCTTGTTTGGATAATGAATGCGTGTTCTTCGATTTACATAGTATCTTGCTCGTGTCTTGTAGAATGCACGACGAATGCTAGATTCGAATACAAATTATTAAGACAATACACGGAAACTTACAAACTATTGTGCAGAATGTCGACTATGTTACAATATTGTTTTATATTTTTTCGAATGTTACAAACAAACTATTATGTAATGTGTGCCAAAATTTCAAGCAAACTAATATACAAAGTGCGAAATTGCATTTATTCCCATTTTATATGAAATTGTACCACGCAAAGTGAATTTTATAAAATTAAATCTACCTTATTTTATACCAAAAAGAGAATCTAGAACTAAATCTGTACCTAGGTTGTGAGAAGCGTACCTTTGTATGTGCTGCCTACATTCTCATGTGGGTTGCACATAATCCCGTCAAACGAATACTTACTATGGCTGCTTGTTAGTAGAAAGGTGGACTTTATTTTTTAGTTTTCTTTTCTATATAATTTATCTTGAAGAAAATATTTATTTTTATTGGGTGTTAATACTTCACTCAAATTGGACGACCATTTAAAGAAATTTCTGTTACCATTATTTATGTCAAAATTATAGAGAAAGCGCGTCCAAAAATGTGATTCATAAAATCAACGCAAAAGTGATGGATAATCTTGCTGCTTCCTAAAATGGTTAAGCCAGAGTGGATTCCTTGTATACATACGCACAGCTGTTATACCCTAAAGTGTAGGCAGCAAAATACGAAATAATTTTAAATAACTTTTAAAATTTTAGTCTCATGTAAGAGGGCGAGTCCGTTGCCATAAAACCGGGTAGGCCACTAATATCCTTTCATTTTTTGTTGTAAGTAAACACTAGAACATTTCGAAGAGCGATTTGGGATTACGCGTCAATATTTGGCAATCTAAACATAGCCTAGAACCAATTGTACCCTAACAGCAAGATAGAGCTGTTATTTATCACGGGCCTCGGTCAATTTAATGAAAATTGTCCGTATCCTTGAGTGTATCACTGACAGAATAAATCATCGCCTTTCCTGTGCCAAATTGTTTCGGTTTTGTGTTTGATAGACTATAATAACACTAAGTAATATTAATATGGATGTTTTTACTTACGTTGTTGCTGTTTCACACGTAACTACTGAACGGATTTTAATGGAACTTAACCTAGATTGACATCTAAGATACATTGTTAATGATGGAATGTGGATTTATTTCATACACCCCTGCTTACGCCTTCAGGTATAACAAGCGTTATGATATGCGTCTAATTTTCACCCCGTGAAATCATTTCACGCAAAGAAACTATATGATAGAAGCTAGTAATATATTAAAATATAATATAATATTAAAACCCACATACGACGTATTTCTAGGCGTAAGTTCAAAGGCATCATTATCAATAAAATTGAGACGTATATCGTTAAGGTTTTCGACAGCTTTACATCAAAGCCGTTCGTATGAATATTATTATATTTCGTGTACACGTTCTAAGACGTCAAATTACTTATTATGTAAAAGCATTTTATTTTATTGCGTCAATTTTATGGCGATTGATTGGTTTTTTATTCTCTGAAGCTAGTATTGGAATGTTTTTACTATAATGATTTTAATAATATGTGTAGATACTGTAACACACTGTCCCGCTGCTGGGCAAGGGTCTCCTCCGGAACGATAGGAGGCTTAGGCCTCCAGTCCATATATAATACAATAATAATACAATAGTGTTAAGAATAACTTGTTTATAGCTCCTCATTGTGGAAACAAAAAAACTAAATGTTCTTGTGTTTTATAAATGAAATGAAAATAAATAAAAAAAAATATGGTATGGTTTTAGTGTTAAGTCTAGTTTAAGTTTTGTCGATGTATTTTGAGTTACTACACTATTGTATTAAAAGAGCGATATGTATGAGTATTTTTTTAATATATGCCGCCGATAAATTTTGTATACCTTCATTATGGACCGGCGCAATCAAACTATCCTACATCTTTCTCATTAACTTTCTCATAATACTCGTAAGATACCAAACGTTATATCATAATGTTTGGTATCTTTGGTAGATAAATTCTGTTGTAATTTTTTGACTCTATTTCCTATCAAGTAAACATTACATTTTAATCTTCGTATTTTATTCCAGAATGCAATCTCAGCATCTTTTCTCAGTTTAATAAGTTTTCCGGCTAGCTGTATTTTCGATTTATTTACCCAAGAATTCGCTTTAAAAATCTCGTCTGAAACTTCTATTTATAGTGAGGAAATAATATTGGTTTAAAACTATTAAAGATGTTGCTACTGCTTTTACAATAGGCGCTCTAAAAAATTAAAGTACAGTTTGTGACAATTTAAAAGCTTGGCACTGTTTTAAATTGTTTTTTGTTCACTTTTAAAAGCAAGAGTAGACCATTTGTATTTTTTTTATATTAAAATGTTTGCTAAATCTCTGCTTAAGAATTGTTTTTATTTAAAGAAGAAACTACTTCAACAGGCTTGGTCACATTTTTTTACAACTTGTTCGTTTAGCGATATTATATAGGTATATCTATATCAATGGTAAAAAGTGTTAAGATGCCCACTGTTCGAAGAAACAAGACTAACATAATTGCTCATCTGAAATTAAATATTTATTACTTCACTCTTCTTACTAATTAGTTCCAATTCCTATGATTCAATCACATAGACACCTACCCTAATTTTTAAAGCATGTTCATATTAAACCAAGCTCCTAACAACATTTTCCTCACATAACAATAGAAAAAAAAACTAATACCTCAAATCCGCAACATGCATAGCTTACGCTCTCTTTCAATGTGTAACGTCTCAAGGCGAAGCACAATACAGCCCGCGCATATTGCACCCCTAGTCTGTACGGTTTACACAAACATGGACAGACGCCGCCAACCGTGGGTGCCTTTTGTGCTGACCGTACTCGTATCTGACGGCCACGGACGAATTTTTCGAAGGGGTTATTTGTTAGGCTGTTTGCAGATAAGGCAACTTTTTGTTGCTCTGCAAAACTTTATGATAACTCCAGCCATTTATATTTTCCTTTCGCAGTGCGCATATAAAACTTAACTTGTAACTTATAGAAAAAATGTTTTTAACACTGCTGATCACAAAAATTCAGTTTTCGCATACTAGAATCAGTGAAAACTCAACTCTACTAGAAAAGCATATAAAGTCTATGGTTTTCTTTTTTTTTTTTTCTTTTTAAAGACAACTCCCGCCCTAAGAATTGCTCTTGTGTCGCGGGGACTTTTACAAACATACAAACAACGGACACTAAGCACAACCAGACCCGAAACAATTATTTGTGGATCGCACAAATAATTGCTCCGTGTGGGAATCGAACCCACGACCTCCCGTTGCAGTGGTATCGGCGTGGCGACCTAAACCACTGCGCCACGGAGGCAGTCAAAATCCTGTTACAATTCATTTTATGAAGTCGGAAAATAAACAGATTAAGCACATACATTTATGTGAGGAGTATTTTTATTAACAATATTTTAAATGATCAAATCCTATTAAACTTGGTTTTATAACAAGTCCAATCATATTGTTGTAACCATTAACGTACATAATTAAACAGACCAGGTATGTTTTAGATTCTGTCATCAAAATAATATTTGTGTTAGATATCAATGTTAATTGGACTAAAATTATTCTCTAATCGGTATAATTAGTTAATTATTTTTGACATTAGTGTACCGAATAATCGTATTTAATTTTAATTGGCATAACGTTTAAAGTTTCATATAAATCTAATTAGGTTATCTTTGATATTAGAGTAATTAAATTCCAGTGCTTCTATATTGTGATCTAAAATGTTTTAATACTTCACTTATTCATTACTTTTATTTGTTAGAAGTGTAACATAATTTAAAACAGAATATTACTATTATCGCGTATACTTGAAATCTTTATTATGGCTAACTTTTGAAAATGTTTAGTCAGAAAACTTAAATTTCACGTTAATTAAATATTAATTTATTAATATTTCTTCGCGTGGTATCGGACATTTTCTGAAACTTTTTTTTTTTGACTCTTCCCAATCGAGGGAGGGGCTAGCCTTACAATCGTATACCTAAACGCTCCATATAAAAAAACTCTCTTAGCATTACGCAACACTAATTTATACACCAAAATAAAGTCATAATAAGTCGCGCAACTATCGCTCAACTTTTCTGCAACTACTTGTGTGAAATACCTTAGCCCAGGAAGCCAAACAGTGCTGTCGTCTGGCTAGCAATATCTTGTTCGAGTGGCGTCTCGAACATGGATATTAGAAAACGACTCGAGTTACAAAGCCCGTAGACTGCAAAGGTATCTGCCCGTTGCCGTTCGATAGAGATGTTTTCAATAAAACAACCAGTCAGCCATTTTGTTCGGCGAAGTTAATTATTTCGAAACTGCAAGTGTTGCAATAAAGTCGCTTTGGCTGTTTGAGCGTTGTAGCGCTGTGAGGCGCATTATTAATGATTTTTTGTTGTTTAGCGTTTTCAAAAGAACTTGATAACAATTCTTAAAACTTTAACATGCATGTAAGGAAAATAAATTTACTTCGAAAGGATAGTGCGTCGCAACATCATCTATCTTTTCCCAAGATGTATCTTTCTATTTCACTGCCACATTAAACAAACTTGCATACTTTTACACCTATAGTATTATTAATGTAAATTGTGTCAAACTACTGGAATGAATAAAAAATATGAAGTGAGTCGTTAGTATTAAAAATCTAAATTGTTTGAATAAGTTTGATGGAGGTCTTCCCCTCAAAAGTTTTAATAAACAAAATCACTTTTGCACTTAAAATATTAGACGTTTTCAAACATTTAATTTGATCTCTTTTAATGGGACATTAAGTGCAATTAATTCGTCATCAAATTAAGGATGAATAAACATTACAGAACCTTTTCACTTAACTTCCCTGTTACTTCAAAGTTTTTAAAGAAAATTTTCAAGTTGTCTTGTCAGCGATATAAACACAGGAACAGTTGCAACCCAGTACTATAATTAACACAATTTGTTAATTTATGATATAAAATATAAATAACTTTTTAGAAATAAAGCTTATTCAATAAAATACTCTTTACATATAAGCAAATTATCAATTGATTGATGTTACGTTATACTCTGTGTCCGCTGTTAGTATACTTGAAAGGTCTGGTCACACAAAAACATATTAATTCTCGAGTTTTTCTTATTAAATTATAAACTAAACTTAACCCACTACCGTATTGAACCAGTGAACAACAAGTACATAGAAGACGCGTCACAAAACACAACATAGATAAGGCGTCCGTGTGATATTTCACGTGGAAATAATATGAGAGGAACTCATCAGGACCCTGTTTATTTTCGATAGAGTACAAACTTTGAGCCCGTGAGCCCGGCCCGAAAGTTCTAGGGACGGAAAAAATCGGACTGCCCGAAACTAATGGACCGTACCGCGGGAATGAACTTTAAAAACTTGCCAACGTTGCTTTTTTTCGCAAGGGTGCCTGTTCATCGTGGGGTTTTGCGATACGTTACACGTTAAAAACGTGCGATAAATGTTGTTAAATTTCACGTCCAATTGATGATGTCCGCTTTTTTTGAAGTGGGTTAAAATTAAATCATGTGATAGTAAACTATTAAGATAGTCTTGTTTTTTCACATGCGTACTATAGTTTAGTTTCTTGTTAAAACTACTTAGTATTAACTAAATCTTACTTGTAGTCTAATTACTAAATCTTACTTGTAGTCTATTAACTAAATCTTACTTGTAGTCGTCTTTACGGCATTTCTGTATTAGCTTGTTTTATGAGACAAGATGTAAAGATTTTAAAACGTGGTTTATTTTTAGAAAATACAGATGAATAAAATTTTCAAATCGTGTCACGTTTAACATAAATGTAGACCTCATACAAAGTATCTTTCATTTGCGTCTTTTACCGCATTTTCATTTAAGCAATCAATTTAGTAGATTGTTAAGAAACACACAGGCTTAATTTGGTATTTACATTAATAAATTGCAAAATATATTAGACAATAAAACAAAACAACCGTCAATCTGCTAACATCTCTAATTTAATTTTAAACTTGTCGCAGTAATACATAACGTAATAGGAAAGCTCTTTCCAATTAAACTAAAAGGAGAAAGACAGCACGTAGAATCTTCAGTAACACTTATTTTTAGTCACAACATGATCTCTCCTTATTAAAAATGTAGACTTCGATTCGCCGCAATCATACGCCAAATCGGAATTCATTCGCGTTATTGCAAACTTATACGTGTACATACAAACAGGCTATACATATACAAATCACGTAGACAATCCCGCTCAGTAATTGACCTGGCTCGTAAACGAATATAAGAATTTCACCACACCGCGATTTTAAGGCTAGTCGTGCTAACATAAAGTGCAGTGAAAAGGATCGTGAATATCCCGCTTTATACAACCGGGGCTTCTCTACCGAAATGCTGGAGCAAAAATAACAATTTTTGAAACTATATTTCCTCTAGAAATCTGAAGATTTTATTTGTTGCTGCCAAAATAATTTGTTTTGATTTTTAAACTTCATGAAAGAAATTGAAATTCGATAACGACTTTGTAAAAAATGGTGTGGAGTAAAATCTCTTGCAATAAAATTGTTTTGTTTAAATTTCGTTGAAAATTCACTGCTGAAGCGGGGACGACGTCCACTAAACTTGATTATGCTACCTATCAGAACCTTTGGCATACTCTTATTGCAACATATAGCGAAACGTAAACTTTACTTGATATAGCCATATAGTCAGTATGTACGTAGATATAGCATGGTTTGGCTTTGGACCATATTCGTATATGGTCAGTACATAGGTTTTCTTATTTCTCCTTATTTTCCATATCTAACACATAACTATCAAACTCTTGGGCATATGTCTTCCCTGCTAGGCCACAGTTCACCAAGCTGCTCCAGTCCAAGTTTTCAGACTTGGCACTCCTTCAAGAACTGTTTAGACAAACTTCTAGTGTGGCTGTAATGTATGACCGAAGTCTATGGCGCAGTGGTTAAAGTGGTATCTCTGCCGAAATCTTTGCGCTTTGAACTCAGCGGTTAAAACGGTTATCGTACGCGATATGATAGCGAGCGAAAGTCGTTGACTTTCGATTGAAACAAAATATTTTTGTGTTGTTCATATTATTCTTAAATAAAATTAATTCAATCCATTAATGTCCTACTGCTCGGCAAGATTCTTCTCCTGTAATGAGGAAGGGGTTAGGCCAGTACAACATGCTAGCCAATTGTTTCAAATCGCGTTTTATGATTTGCTCGTTATTCGTATATGTCGCGTATTCGTTAGTGTAAAAGAAAAACCCTGCCAGTAAATAATCATTTAAAGCGCAGATTTACTTTATTAAAAGACGCAATTAACTTTATTTCGGTAACATTTCCTCCTATAAAGATAAAAGGTCATCGCAAAAAAAGATTTTCTAATAATCTAAAAGAGCACGATATCTTCAATTCTCTTAAATATAATCTTTGGTATAAAATCTCGTTGAACGTAATGTTATTCAAAGACTTAAAGTAACAAAACGTATCGATTTCGCTTTAAGACAAGGCTTAGACGAAGACTTTATTGAGCATAAATTTATTAAGCAAGGTACGACCAATTTTATAAGAGAGCTTAGTCGATATTTAGGTTGAAGATGTTAGGGAATTTTAATCTTATTTGTAATTAGATATTTAGAGGTAAAAGCATGTTTTACTACGCTCCCGATGTTTTGCAATATTTATATCTATATTTTAGATTCTTATGCTAAAATCTTAGCTGATAACAAAAGCCAAAAATGGATTTGGTTTCATAACTAGTGGGTTGGCAGTCCATTTGCTGAGGCGTCTTCATCAAGGCACTAGGTTGCCTAATTTTTTGCTTTAAAAATATTCTCATTATTCTGAAATAAGGTTCGAGAGTCAAACCCACTACTTTGCTATCTACTAATGTTTGTATTGTACGTTTGCAAATACCGGTGTAGTACAGTATAATGAAATAGTTTCTAATTCTTGTTCGATTTCGTTAATTTTCACTCGTTAACACCGATCTATGTCAGAGGTCTCTGACTTCAAACCTATAAGTCTTAAGCTCTGAACGATATCGAATTAAACTCTCATAAAGAGCTTTAATAACTTTTCAGACGGACCAGGTAGGGACGTATCTTTGCAGATGGGACTTAAAATGGCGATAATAGACTTTGATTAAAGATTATAGTTACGTTTTTAGAGAGATATGTTAATGAGTTTTCATTACCTTATAGTGTTGATCCAGTTTCAAACTATTGTAAATTACAAAGATTGGCTTGGATTTTGAGCATGGTTGAACTTTGTTTGTAAATAAATTCAACGCAAGTGCTGTATAAATATGTATAGTTGTAGATTGCTCAGTAACAATTCGATAGTATAGTTAGTCAGTTAGAGAGAAGAATATAGAGCGTGTGTATCAATTACACGCTCTTTCATTGAGTTATGCAAGCCAATATTTTTGCAGAGAAGTTAAGCATAGCAGAAATTAGGGGTATACCACAGACTTTACCTGCTTCATCAACACTTTTTATGGCTTCAAGAAGAACAACGTAGCATTCTGTTTGTTTCCAATCATATTTCATCAGAATTACGAAGGCCATCCTCGTTCCTTCAGGTGCAAGCGGTTTGTCATGCTAAACAAATTTCTTCAACAATGTCTGAACAAGTTCAAACTACCCTCATTTTTATCCCAGCATTCTCTGACCTTGTTTTGTCAAGCAAATTGTATCGCGACCCTTATACCCTACAAGAAAAGTCGGTGTTATGACTTTAGTAATTTCCCTTGGCGAAAAGTTTTCATTTCTTGCTATTGTTGGTGCGTTTTGTTATGCTGACTTCAGGTGGAAATGTATTGATGAAATAAGTGGGTGGAATGAAGGTGAATTTTATTTATATAAAGAAAAAGTCGGTTGAAAAATTTTGTGACTTGGAAACTCGAACTGTTAATTAAAATCTACAGAGTACATAGTTTTTTTTCTTTTGGTAGGGCCTGTGTTTATAACTGATTTATAATATTAGTATCGATTAATTCACTTTTTTGTTTAATTTACTTACGTGTATTGTGTAATTCTTTCATTAAGCTCATAGTGCAATGGTTGCAATTGTCAGTATAATACTTTTACTGCACGCCGCCGGTCGTGGGCTCATTTCCCTACACGAAATAAATATTTGTGTGGATTTTGTGTGATTCACAAATAAATACTGATTTTAGAGGAGCTATAATAAATGCTTCACAAATAAACAGCGTAATTTTATACGATCACTAGCTTACTCCCGCCTTGGTATTTTTGTTCTGTACTTACTAAAAGACCAACCAACGCTTTGCAGAGGCAACTGGAAATAGATATCAATCAATATGATTGCGTCTTGACATCTCTCAGAGCTCTGTCCGTTTATACAGTCCTGGTACCGGCCGCTTCTGAACACTTTGTACGTGGAACTGTGGAGGTTCTATATATAGAGCAGGACTGTACAGAATATTTGTTAGTGCATATATGCAGATTATTATTATAATAGGTAGTTATCTAGTGTCTTAGAGATAGAAAGGGTATTTGGACTTTAGTTGCTATCTTTTGCAAGCAAATCTTTCTCTTTAAAATCTATAGACTATAGAATCTAAGGTTAGTTTCACAGCTTATAGATAGCTGACGGTTAATCTATCCGGTAGATAAAGTCAAAATTACTCCGGGTAAGCTAGTCGATACTCAAACAAAAGTGGCGAATGGATGTTTGGATATGGTGTTCAGATTGATGTTTAATTCAATTGCGCCAAAACTACTGAACGATTTGTACACAGCAGATTGTAAAACTGTGTAAGACTTTCAAGTTTTCCTAATTACTGTAAGAAATTACTTTAAAATGTTTATAAAAACATTCAATGCCGTTGTATAAACGACCTCTTCCCAAACATCTAAATGCCGTTTTATAGTCTACCACTACCCGTACTAAAAACCACAGCAATCAAGACCTCACCTTAATCGATTAAAAGCCAAACTCAACTAGCAAAATATTTTGTGCCCGTGTGAGCTAACACGGGTTAAGTTAGTCCACGAGTCGTGACCAGCGTGCAGGACAACTTGTCCTATAATCGTAAAGTGTAAGGGAATCCGACGGAACGCTTATTGGAATACGAATTTATATCGGTTGTTAGTTTCGATCACTGTTTTTGGATGTTTTTGGTTAGAACACAGGTTTTTGGGTGATATGATTTTGTTGTGGATGCTTGATTTTACAATGTTTTATAATACGAAGTAAAGTTTTTAAATTTTAAAATTCGCCTCGAATGGATAGGTACCTATCTGAAAATAATACTTTATGATAAAAATTTTCACATTGTTACCGCATGTTTGTATATCATACAACAAATTGTAACTTTCATATATGGGACATGGTTATACCAACTTCAATTTCCGCCCTAGTGAAACTTTGTTTATAAATAACCTATGCAGTATGTTTTTCTTTTTCAATTAATTATGCGTAGAATGCTCAGTTGCGTGTGACCTATATTATTTCCATAATTAAATACTGAACAAAAAACAATTATTCAGACATAATTTTATCATTAAAATTAAATCTCTTAAATTTCCATTATCACCGGCTCTGAAAACAAACCGATTAAAATTGCATCAACGTTATAAAGATTTTTTATTAAATTCAGGTCAAATTGCGAACTTATTGCCGCAAAAAGTGTTTCAAATTGACCCGAATTGTTTTTAAATATCAGTTTTTGCGAGCTTTCCGCGCTACACAGAGCGGTTGATTTGATTTTATATGAGTTTAGAGAATATATCAGTGATATTTCTATCTCCCATATGGATAATATAGAAAATTTTAAACCTCGTTTTTGAAAATTATTTTCTCCTCAGTGATATAATGTTTTGGGCTTTTTATCTAAGTGATGTTCCTTTGACTCGCGAACAAAATAAAGCCATACATTTTCTAATAATTAAACGAAAAACGTCTTCAAAGACCTTTCTTCGAACCCACTCACTATTCAAGTCCTCAAATTAACGAGGATTTTCTTAATTCCTTTCCTACCTTCCAATATTTTGGCTGAATATCACCGGTGGCCATTGTTAAGGCTTTAAGGGCCCGTTAACGAGACGGCAAAACAAAAAGAAATGCTCAAACGTTCGCAATCGGTGTAGTGGAGACAAAAGCAGCACTCATTGTAATTGCCATCGTGGCATTAGAGTAGAAGGAGTGGGACGCGTTTTTTTGGGGTTCGGTACTTTCGAATTAATGGGGAGTGCATGCAGGATTGCTAACTTTGTAGGTAGACTATGGTAGACTGCTGTGGACATTTAAAGTTATATATGTAGTTCAGGTACAAATCTTCGTACATCTTCGTACAGTAGTCCAGTCACTAGCTACTTACTACACCTATTCTGTGAAACGAAAAACCTAACTGAATCTTGAAAGATGGTTATTGAAAACGGCCTCGCTTACTGCCACGCCATGCTGATAATGCATGCTTGGAAAAGTTATTCGAGATTTTCAGTCTGCTTCACATTTAAAAAAGACTCAAGTAATGAATTATTGCAGTAGCAATTATCAAATTAATGAATAGTATATGACTATTAGATATACCAACCATTGAAATAGTACATTGAATATTTCAGTACCTAAATATAATTGTATGCATGCTTGTTTATACACCCATTTTCCTTCACGTGACAAAGTTGATATTTTATGCTGTTTTGCAGCTTTCCAGTTACCTCTCAGTCGGTTATACAAATTATGTAAAAGTACGTTTTATTTCGTATTTATAGTAAAGTACATGGCTTATTTTTATCAAGATTTATGAGTATGTTGTAACAAGGATAAAAATACATAAATAAATGGGTTTAATATGTTTACCAATGTGTAAATACGAGGTGATAAGGTTCGAAATATTATGACAACATTAATGCATTTGATAAAATCAACATTAAAAGATTATTGTGCTTTTTTGTGACACAAAAAATGAGCTGAATTGAGAACTTCCTCCTTTATTTCAGCGGTTAATAATGTGCTATTATTGCAACTTTATACTAAACAATGTATTTTTAGATCACACAAAGTGTTGTATTATCCGGGATAAACTCGTTACATGCACGATGAAATTAAGTTAGCAGTAACAAACATACAAAAACAAGCCCACAAACGACAACCCAACCTTTACCCACAAAAGCAATTACAAGAAAAACAATAATTCGCAACAAGGAACAAGACTCTGAACTCGGACTTGCCATATTTTTTACCTTCGAAAATCCCGTGGACCGTGTAATAAGCCTAAAAGGGGGCCATGGGTCTTTGATTCTACCTTTTAAAGGCCCACCTTTGTGGGTGCGTTCTGATACCTTTTTCTTTTAGATACTTTGACCTAACGTCACGACAAAGGTATTAAGTGGTCCCTTTTGTTTTGCGATGTACCTTTTTTTTGGTTTTCGACCCCACCCCTCGATCTGTCAGTTTAGCTTTGATGTTAAGAAAATGACCGGCGCCGGATTATCGGTCAGGTTTACGGAAGCCTTTTTTTGGGTTGTTGGACTGTATTTCTTTATTATGTGGTCTCTTTTCGACGAGTTATTCAATAAAAGTAGGTAACTGTAGATTTCTTCTTATGGTTTTTATATGACAAGATGTATAGATGTGAGTGAGGCAAACGAAAATTGTAAGAATCATACTACGTGGCGTTCTTTGGTAGAGGCCAGGTAGAGACTTACCCCTATGGAAAAAAGGCGTAATATTATGTATGTATTTTATACGAATCTAAAAGATAAGGAACACTACTTGCTCTTGTTTATTTTTCTTTGTTTCATACTTGAGAGCTCATGAGCTTAAACTATTTGACGGACAGCTAATAGATGCATCGGCGCTTGGTATATTTAATGAGCATCTCCACGTACTACTAAACTTGGTTTGTGACATATTTTTGAGCTGCTATTGAAAACCCTTGTTTACAAAAAGGTTAGTAGAAAAAACATTATCTTAATCAGACGAATTCCTTACAAAATAACTCAAATTCTTTCCGCATTTAACTCCGAAACACAGACTGTCTGACTACAGAGTAATATTTATCGATCTAAAAATTGCCCACTGACAAGAATTTTAATTTAGACATGTCGTAAATTACAAAGTTAACTCGAGATATTAGTGAGAGAGTAAAAAGCTATAATATTCTAATGAAACTATCATAATAAAAAAAATGTTCTATACGAGTTTTTTATTACCCGCAAAAAAATTCATTCACATCTCGTGCCAAGGAAATTTTATAACACCGCATATGTTTTGGATGATTAAATGGATCGAGTTTTATTATGGTGACAAGTTCATGCGTTCTTTTCAGATTAGGCCAAAATGTTATGTGTTATGTTATTGTTAATAATTGTCATTTGACAGGTATTAATTACAATGGTTTTTGCTTTGCCGGGTGACCTTAGTAATAAATAATGAAATAAATAAAAAAATTGCGAAGAAAACTATTTTTTTGCTTACATTTTGTTTCACTTTGGAATCTCATTTAAATCTTTGCTCTTACTAATAATAAATTATATCACTAGACTTTAAAATAAGAGCAGTTAGATATAAACAACTTTCGATTATCTGTAATAAGCACATTACTTTCCTAAGAATATGTTTACTCACATTTTTTTTTATGCCAAGACTATCATCCAATGTTTGGACAAAGCTGTATTGTTTCAGACATATTGATTAATTGATAGAAAGAAATCACAAGCATTTCAAAACATTTCTCAACACATTCACACGGATAAATTGTTTACATTTTACGGAAGTATGTACTAAAATACTTTACATTTTACACGCTAAATATTTGTTACCATTGTCAACTACAGAACAAAAGTTTTTTTTAAAGAAGAAAAGAGCATATAAAATTGGCTTTTGTGTAGGCATCCAAGATTACTAAGCATTTGATTATAATATTTAACACACAATTAACCTTTAGTGTACATCGTTGATTGTTGGCAGCTCCTCACATGATCATTTTTTGTATTAGCCGCATTGAAAATTATTTGTTGAAAAGAGTGACCATGAATATTACTATTCTTGTCATATGGCTCTAACCGCTTTCCAAGCTTGTAGTAGGTTCGATAATTGTGTCAACTATCGTCAGTATTTGATATAGATTTTAGAAGTATTCACAACTCAAGGGTATTTGAGAACAAGGGTAAGGGTTTAAGGGTATTCTGAACACTTTAATTCTAAAATATATGTTTATTATTCAATACTACATACAAGGCTTGCAGTACAAGCTTCAACTATATGTACACCTAACCCATCTCACAGCATATTACTGCACCAAAACACAAACCAAAACTGCCACAAGCGTATCTTTAATATTTTCTTCGCAACCTAACCTTAAAATAATGAAGGTAAAATTTTAAAACAACCGCATACGCTTCGCTATAAAGTAATTAGCGACACGTAACGAGGTGTCGGCCGGCGATCGCATCGCGCCTCATTTATTTTTGAACACTTATAGAGTCTCGTGTGATCGTGTCCCGTGCCCGAACTGTAGCGTCGAATGTTGACGTGTGATGTACGGGAATAGGGATGCCAGTTTGGGATTGTAGCTTCTGATTGTTTGTTTAATTTTTGGTTTGCTTTGTTTTTTATTAATTGAAAGTGAAGTATGTAGACTTTGGTAATAGTGCAATTACGAAAATGAAAAAAATAAGATACTAAAATTATGAGTTTCAGTGACATTTCTTATTTTTTAACTTTCCACACGCTGTTTGCGTGCAAAGTGAAAAAAATAAAATTAAACTCTTATTACTTCATTCATTTCATACATTTTAATAAATTTAAACCAAAACTTGAAAGGTGACGATTTTAGTGAATTTGAAAACACATTTATCATGTCTCCAATAAAATTATAATATAGCAAATAAATTATCGCATTTCACTCCTTAAACAACGAAGTATCGAAATGAAACTTCATATCAGATGAAATAAAATCAACGCGTACAAACTTTTGCTATTATAAAAAGATTATTATATTTTAATACCCTCTAGAGTACAGAGTTTAATACTTGCATAATAAAGTGTATATTTAATACTAGAGGCCGCCCGCGACTTCGTCCGCGTAGAAACCTTTCCGTGTAAATCCCGCTCCCTCTCGAGAACTCCAGGATAAAAAGTAGCCTATGTGTTATTCTGGGTCTTCAGCTACCTACATACCAAATTTCATTGTAATCCATTCAGTAGGATTTGCGTGAAAGAGTAACAGACATGCATACATACATACTCACAAATTATTATAATATTATTGTAGGATAGTGGGACTGAAAACTAGGGCTTCGTATTTATTTATAAATGTTTTATTTTTAGTATTATTAGTACATTAACAACATTGTTTACTTGCGGTAAATCGAGTGATTCAGCCAATGAATGTGTGTTGGAATATCCCTTACATTCCGATTGTATTTAAATTAGATCTACAATGTATTAACAACTCTTCGAATCTATACTAATATTATAAAACTGAAGAGTTTGTTAGTTTGTTTGAACGCGCTAATCTCAGGAACTACTGGTACGATTTGAAATTTTTTTTCAGTGTTAGATAGTCCATTTATCGAGGAAGGCTATAGGTTATATATTATCACGGCACGACCAATCGGAGCAGAGTAGCAGTAAAAAAAATTACAAAAACGGGAAAAAATTGTAACGCGAGCGAAGTTGCGCGAGTCAGCTATATTTTAATAAAGAAAACTATGTAATCACGGTACCCATATTCATATAACAGAGACAGTTGGACCATTCAGTATGCTCGATCACCTGCATCACTCTATGATACTCTATCGTGGAACCGTTACTCGATATTTTTGATTCGTGAGGTATAATTTCTTAATTTAATTTAATGCCGTGAATTGGATCAGAAATAAGTACAAGAGGAAAAAAAAACAATATTAGTGCGGGAAAAATTTAATAACCTCTTTTATCTTTCTTTTTTTTTCTTTCTACAATTTTCTTTTTTTATTCTTATACAATGTCTTTTTCTATCTACAATGTTCATAAAAACTCCATGAAAACTCCATAAAAAAATATGAAAAACTCACAAGAACTTCAAAGTCTACCAACCCTAATAGTGAAATGCCTTCCGCGTCTATCGGGAATTTATATTGAGTGGAGGCAATAAACCTGCAATGGGCGATTGCTGTCGCGAATTGTGACCCACCTTAAATCTAGGACGATTTGAATTGTCGCATATCTATGTGGATGTATGGACTTGATTTTGTGATGTATGGTGGCAGTTTACATATGGTTTTCATGTAAATTGAGAAAGGGGCTTGGAACTAAAGACATGCCTTTTGTTACCTCATTATATCTTAATCGATCACAGCATGCAATGATTTTCTCTGCTACTGTTAGGTAATCTTAAGTTAATTACGTGATTTAATTGTTGTGTCTTCTTATTCCTAATTATATCTTACTTATAGTTTCAATGCTAGGCAAACGTTTTCTCCAAGACTCATTGCAGGGCTTGTTTACTTTGTTAAAACTGATTTATTTTAGAAATGTTCTTTCTTGTGATTTCAAACGTCGAATAAAATATAGACATGTCTCAACAGCACATTAAAGAAAATAATTTAATAATTTTCTTTTGAAGAGAAATGAAACAGGATATGCTAAGCTAATGTTACCAATATAATGAATAGCCCTGAAATATAATGGTGAAACTTTGTGTACCGACAACTAATAACGAAGTAATATAAGATGGCCACCTGCCCGCCTTACGCTTTGAATATTGATGTAGGTTTCTAAAGATTCAGGAAATCTTTTCTCTGAAGTATCTAACCCTTTTTACTTGATTAAATTGAAACCTTAGTTAGAGCAGAGTCTAACTAGATTGGGAAAAGTTTTTAAAGTAAAGTTTCAAGCGAACGTTATTCAGTTTATTCGGATTAATCTCTGGAAAACCTGAATAGATTTTGATGAGATTTTCACTAGAAGACAAACAGGGTTGTGTTAAACCTGGAATCCTTAAGAATTGTTTTAATTTGGTCCATGCAAACGACGGTAAGAGTATCAGCTAGTTAGTTCTGAATAACTATCCGTCGATTAGAAACTAAACCACAATAGCCGTATGCCTACTATCGATATGATATTGGGATCATAGGAAGTATCATAAGTACAAATAAGTATCTTTTACAAAATCTGTATCTAGCTTCAGTCTTGATGTTACAAAAAAGAGCCAGTTACATTTTTGGAAAACATATTGCGATATTTTTTAATATTCATGTTTGTGCGACATGCAGAGGAGATATTTTTTTATCTTTTCCGTTGGCTGTGTTGCCAGCCTTCTCGGCACGTCCGCCTGTCAGCTTTTTCCTGTGTGCAAGCCTTTTTTTAGTCACAGTTTCATATATTTATTAATAATTTTGCTTTCATGTTTGTATGGACTCAAAGAAGAAGTAAAAATCAGCCTATTTCATAATATTATGTTAATTTTGTATACCTAATACTAACACAAAAAAATAATTTTACTACCATTTAACCCAGTCTCGATAAAAATGTGAATAATTACTTGTTTAGGATAATTTGCTGTAATTGTTATTAGACAATGAAACATTTCCAGTCTTGATGACATTGCAATAGTTATTTTTGAATTATCTTATCACTAATGAAGTGGGAAATAACCCACTCAATTTCATCAATAGTGTTGATAATGAGAACTTCAAATGCCTATCATTAAAACAACACAATCAGATAGATTTGGTACTAGTTTCTGGCTTAGAAATACGAACATATTTCAAAATGTTATTTGTTGTCGCTTTTATAAAAATATTAGCGATTAGAATTTGCGTATTTATAACGTTTGTATTAAAATTTAAAGCTTACATTTAGACTTACTTTTAAATTAAAATGTCATTAATTTGTCTTTCTTCAATAATATATCGAGTATTAGTTTCGATACCCAAACCTTCGAAACCAAACAAACCTTTACAATTTTAGCCTCCACTATTCCACTATCTATATCAGGAAAACAAGAATCACTATTCATACATTAGTCTATACACATATTATCATAGTTTATGCTATAGACCGCTTGATTGATGATCGCCAAAAGGTAATTAGATAAGGGTCGACGGTCCACGAGTTACCTATATCATTATAATAATTCATCTCAGTATATAATCCGGGGAATTTCGCACAGGTATGTTGGCAACACTGGGGATATGCACGGCTATTGCTCGATACAGTCCGGGATTATTGTGTCTAGATAATACGTATGGCTTTACTGTATATCTTACTAATGGGCTAACATAAGGTGATGGGTTGGTAATTGCTGGATCTTATTGTCCGAAAAATTCTCCCTTAATTGCTGTTAGGCAATATAATGGTTTAACCGTCCGAGTATAACATATTGAATAAATGATAATGTTTTTAAGGACAGTAATTTTTGAGACCATTATGGACCAGATTCTTATAATTCGGCGTTGGATAACCTATCTGATTGATAAACTGACAGCAAATGTTTGACAAGAAATTGCAATACCTGGATCAAATTCCATCAATGTTAGCGCTAAAAAAATGTACAATAATATGAATTACAAAAATGGTTTATAACACTACTTATTTGCTTATACTAATCATGTAATGAGTGGAAAGTTTGAATGATTGGTGCCAATACAGTGTGGCCATTACTCAATAACTAGACGAAGTATGCGGTGCACGTCGATCTATAAATAAACTATTTAACGACACCGGTGATAGATGGCGCTGGGGTTTTTTGGCGCCTTGACTGTTAATAGAATTACGTGGATTGTTTTATGAGTTTATTCGTATTATTTTACAGTTAACATGAGCTACAATGTGTGATGACTTGTCTAATGGAAGTTAATTTGTGATGATCGATGTTAATAACGTAACTTCTGATTATGTAGAGTTTGAATACAAATATTTTTGGGAACTTCTTTTGCATGTTTTGGGTGGATGGAATATTGTAATCATATGAAAGCATGTAGGTTTTTGTACATTGAGAATTAAAACAATTACCCATCGATTACTAAAAGGTAGAACGAATGCAAGCGAACGTTTTATCACTGGGAAAAGCTTTTTTACACTACGCTAAGCATGCTTTACGTGCATGCGTATATTTTAAAGTAGTTATATTGAACATTTTGAGGTAGTTCATCAGCACCTGTTCGAATAGCACCTAGCCTAGTCCACGAAGAGAACATGTCAAATATAGGTGAGTAAAGCAAGGTGCTATTCAAACGTGTGCTCCAGATGGACTACCTCAAAATTTTCAAATCATTTCGTTTTCATTCGAAATACTATAATTTTATAGAAAATCTCCTATTCCAAACTTCTGTCCACATCTATAAATCTAAACATTAAAGCATACGATAGTTAGTTACCGTTGATATAACGTTGTCGATCGGTGACAAATGTCTCGTCGCAAATAAACGATTAGCGATATTTATGTTACGGACGAACGCCAACGGAATAGGTTAGGAACATCGTTCGGAGAAAGTGTAGCGGACACTTTTTAATGGGTTAAATGACCTGCACACTACTGTACAGACATTATAGTATGTTTAATTAATCTTGTGACAAGGATTAGGCTGTTTAAAACATTGGTATAATAATATGAACGCGGAATGACAGGTAGGAGGTACAGTTCACTTAGAACGGAGTGTTTTTGTAAGTTCCTTAACTGAGAATATTCGTAGTTTTAGTAGTGTTTTACGAAAAGATTATAAGACTCAAATGAATGAAATGAAATCATCACTTTTCTGTCATTAACTTTGAAATTAATTTTGTAAAGTCACATATTTAGTAGGTAAGAGTTACTGTTCTAGAAATCCTGGCACCCAGACTCACTAAATTCTTGACATATTCATTTTCAAAACCCATGGTTTTATGAAGCAAACATTTCATTGATTGAAAACATTAGTAGGTAGCTTTATATCGTCATAGTGTTGAGATCTACTTAATAAGAGGAATAATGCTAACTCATAATTCTAGGTCAAAATTGTATGCCGTTCGCGAATGCACGGACACGCGTTTAGTTCTATAGTTAGGCGATATTGACAGAAGCCGATGATAAATCAGCATCGATACTTGATAATGAGAGTAGTGATTAATTTGACATCAGTACCTTACTGAATAAATCATTGCAGCGGATAACATTGGGCTAACTAGGTTTAAATTAGGGTTAGCATAATGAAATCACATTAGACTTTGGTTAGCATAACCGGCGTTGTAATGGTAGATTAACATGCAGTTACTCTTTTAGACTAGGACTACATAAAGACAAGTTCTAGGCATTTCAGAAATCGTTTTTTCTGTAATCCTTCACATTGTCTCTTTATTTAGGGGCAGCTCTCATTAGAGACTGTTCTACTCAAATTAAATTTCAAAACAAATAGTATTTTATTTGAAATACATACTTATGATAGAGTAGATTAATATAATGAAATGCTAAAGAAAGTGTAAAAAGTCTTGAAGTATCAAAAATTAATTATTTTATTGCTTGTTAACAGATGCACCACCCCATTCAGATGAAGCCGGCTGACAGTGAAAACAGAAATGGTAAGTGTTAGTAATAATAAACCATTATAAGAAAAACAAACGAGGAATCATCTAGTTATCAAAAATAATTACTAGATTATTCCACACGACTTTTTCCTATTCGATAATGTCTATATCCAAACAATTATTAACTCTATCGATGGAAACATCTTTGAGCTCTAAATAAAGTCATCAATAAAAAGTTTAAACAAAAACATTTTGAAATAAAAGTTTTCAAGTTTACGGCCAACGATTAGTTGATTAATTTAAGTTAATTTAACCTTTATAACTTTCACTTGTCATTTTTAATTTCCATTGTTTTCTGTTATAAAATATGCGAGACGCGGTAAAATAGTAAAAATAGCTACGATTATGTTCACAATGACTAGACAATGCATTCTATGAGGTATGAACTAAACATGAGATATACAAGGTCGTGAGTTGTCTCGGATATACGATGTTGAGATGCACACGTAGATAGGTATCAGTCTTAAGATACATACTAAGTATTGAAACGGTATTCATCTCGCATGAAGAACTAAATAATTAATCGACTTTTATTGTACTGGGCAAATGGATCTAAAAAAAGACCTACAATATAAAAGTTTTTGATAAAATATTTTAAAGTTTATCCCGCATCAAGCAAAGTGTTTAAGCTTTCTATATGGAATTTTTTAGTTGCAGGCTTAGTTGAGTGGGCTAACTCCCTACTAAATGAATAAGATCAACATGAATCATTAATCATACATTTACCTCAAATTTACTAAATCACCTAAAATTGTTACTAGCGAAATGTGGGTGTATTCCTACGACTCTGCCTACACCTTTGATTATAATAGGTGTTGTATGTATCACTTCCTAATCTATACAGTCTCATCTATTTATATCAATATCTAACAGTGTAGTGTTTACTTAGCCGCTGTTTAGCACACTATCGATAAGGTTGCACTCAAGGACTGTAGACGGAACGCATGACAAATTGATTCAACAGTTGCCCACCTACTGAGTAGAGGTTTGTACATAATGCGCGATTAGTTGACGCGATTAGAGGTCACAGGTTGTATTACATTGTTGTTATTAAATAGGAAAGTATATATACTACAGAATATTATTGTTGCGTTGGCCAGTTTTTGGCTTGTTAGAAAAGAGATTTATCGGGCTTATGTTTGTCGATAGGCGTATTCACGAAGCTGTGATTATTTGGCAGGTTTAAAAGTGTAGCATTGGTATAATACTTTGAAATTATTATAACATATAAATACATACAGATGGTAACCGCTAGTAGTGGTTTGAGCACATGATCGCAATATTTCTTGGAGTAAGATTGAAAATCTTTTGAAATTTCCTTTCTATTTTTTGATAACATTAAGCTAAGTTTGAAGTAATCGTCCATATTGACTTGTCTTTACACTTTAAGCTCACCACTAAAATTATGCCAAAAACACTTTTTATAATCCTGATAATTTTATACAGATATCATCATCCTTGCTTTACCCCACGTGTGATTAATACATTGCCTACTCACCTGTCCGTCGTATAGATTAAACAATACCCGTGTTATTGTTTCACATTACCCGCCGCCGTACTCACCGGCTTGTTGCTAAATACGACTAGCTAATGTGGAATGTCAATTATGATAAAACACAATAGGTTAACACTGAGTATCCTGTAAAGTATGGGTTTGCAAATATTCAGACTCATTTTCTGTGTACCTACCAAATGTCCTTTTTGCTACCTTATTGATGGTAAATAGGCATTTTGGTTACTTTATTTGAGAATATGATAATGAAAGATTTTGATTGTTTTTATACATATTATTATCAATCAAGCATACATATATCAAGCAAAAACGTCATTCAATTAAGTTGTATGTAATAGAACTATCAGTCCCAAATAATATTTTATGTTATGTGCGCTTACATAGCACTCAATTTATGAAGATTAAATGCACCTAACTGGGTTATAATAGGCTTCATTGCGCATATTTTTTACTAAAAAAAGCCTGAAGATTGTTTCTACCAATAGTCTTTCTCCAGTCTCTCGAAATTCGAAATGTTACTGCAGTAATTAATTCACCATAACAATCAAATAAATATAAATTACTATTTCATCAGTCTAGAGATATTGTTGGTCACAGTGACTGAAGTAAAATCACCTCCTTATCTTTCATAAAAATACAACCTTGATATTATAATAACAGACACATTTTCTAAACAATACCTTGAATACCAAGATAATGCAAAGTGCCCTCACAAATCATGAGTCATACTCTCTATCTCTTTCTAATGCATGTAGTTACAATAGATTGATGGCCTCTATGGCGCGGTTGTAATCGTATTCGAATGCTGATCATGAAGTCTCTGGTTCGATTCCCGGGTCGAATCTACTATTGGTCTATTCAAATTTATATCAGAATATTTCTTACTCAATAGTAGCCCGGAGTTTGGTAAAATGCGGGGTATATGGCAATAGGCTCGTCCCTTATTACGTGAAAGTAACATTGTAAATGCATACTTCAGTCGCCTGTGCCTACACCTGCGGGTTTAACAGGCGTGATATTATTAACGTAATTAGATTAGACATAAAATAGATGCAAGTGAAGCCGCACTCCGTCACTAGTATGCAAACAATAGCATACCGATCTATTAATACAATGGACGGACGGATTGCTTGTCTATTCCAACATTAATCGAGCGAGCCAATATATTTGTAGAGGCGCGTACGCATCCAATCAGTGCCATTTTATTGCACTGATCTTTTTATTTCCATTTCGCATTTGAAGTATGAATAATAATAAAATATATCAAGTATGGAAAACGTTATTAAATTGAAATGATATTAGAAACAGTCTAATTTTTTTTTTTACAGGCAGTAGAACAAGGTAAAAAGAGTTTTGACAATCAGAGTTCAAAAGAGGTACAAAGTTAGGTAGACATGGCAACATGAAATCCTTACCAAGATCTTCAGTTGTTTAAGTAACAAAATGTCAACCTTCATACGTTTGCTTGCAGTAGTAATAGCGCCTTAAAGATAAAAGCAACAAGAAAAGTTCATATTTGATACAGTCACAATTTCTTTGAATAGAAATGTAACCACCTGGAGAACTCTTACTAATATTTATTCATATGGAATACATTTAAATAATGAAATCTAATTAAAACAACACAAGGGCAACAATAAACTGCACACAATACTTAGAACCTTAAATGAGTCATACCTTCCTCAGACGACGAAGCGAATCGTCGTACAGACACCTTAAATGTAAATAGAGATGTGAAAGAACAACTCCGAAAGAGGCCATTTTATTTAGAAATCCGGAAAGTATTATAGCATATTATATTTTTATCTAATGAAAAAAATGCAGAACACGTTATGTAACAACATTTACTTCTAACAAAAGAAATAGTCTTTAAGGAAACCTTTTATCTTTTAAAGTCATCACTCATTTAAAAAATATCATCAGTTACAGTAGGAATATAAATAAAATAGAAACTTCGAACTGTAGCGTTGGACAATGATCTAAACATACAGCAGAACCAAAAACTAGAGATCGCATCCACTCGTATTCCATAACTCCGTCTTCGACTCCAAAAATCAGAACTTCCGATTGCTTCTGCAACCAACATTAAAACTCCGGATGCGCAACACATAACATGCCTAGTAGACACATTAAAACACAGTGCACGTACAAAGCACCACTCAAAGTAGATGCGTGACGATTTTTACTGGCACAGCCTCGTTCGGTATTCCATCAAGACAACACTGTGTTCGCGTGTCGTGTTCAAACGATGCGATTTTTTTTGCCGTGACTTAATCGCGTGTAATTTATTATATCCGGTACGCTTGTGTAATCAGCTGATCTGATTGGTTTTGAGAAAATATGCATCTGTTTTCTTACAGTTTTGCGGAATAATAACTTCTGTCCGCGACTACGTCCGCATGAAAAGATTTCCCGGGGTATAAAGTATCTTATGTGATAAGCTACAATTGTGCCACATTTTATGAAATTCCATTTAGTCGTTTTTTCGTGAGAGTAACAAACATATAGAGACAGCAATCCATACTTAAACACTTCCGCATTTATCATATTAGTAGGATTCAATTATTATTTAAAACTAAATGCATATACCTATTACCGGTTTGTTATTATCATTAGACATAGGCCTCTTCAATAGTTCGTCACTTAATTGGTTTATTTTATGTAATAGCAGACATCCTTCTTCTTACTTTAACATTGCGAAACAGAACTCAATATTAATAAGTAAACTTATAATTTACATGATAGTTAAGTAAATTTTTTTGTACCCAACTGAAGATTAGCCAAAATATTGTATTTTTAAATATTACTCACTGAGCTTAATAGATTATATCATGAAATACATCGCAAAAAATAATAGGCTTGCATGCAATGTTGGTCAAATGATAAGCGAATAATCTACATTCGCTTCGCCTTACGCTTCGCTTCTGTACAAATATTGAAAATGTTAGATTGCCGTTTGATATCGTCAACATCATCATCAACCTAACCTTCCTTCCAATTATATTGGAGTCGGCTTCAGCTTGACCCCATTATTTTACGTGGAGCAAATGCCTGTCGGACCTCCACAATCCAGTTACTAAAACACGATACTCTTCGGTAAGACTTTCAAACTTCTGACTACTGTTAACGGCAGTCAAAGATGAAAATGACAGCCGGGACCCACAATTTTACGTGCCTTTCGAAACACGGATAAACTCGATATGTATAAAACGTTCACCCATCCACAAAAAAACCATGACAAGCGTAGCTTAACCTCGGAGATCGTTCCGCGCGGCTGTTGTTAACTAAGCCACGAGCTCCTCAATGCTTTTGATATCGTCAACAAGTAATACTTAAAGAGTTACTATGACCTTGCATAGTTAGCGATTAGAACGTACGGTGCAATGTGTTAGGTTATTTTGATGGAGTAATGTTAATTAATTAATTATGGTAGCGTTTATACAATTATGATGCAATGAATTCTTCGGTGGTTGACTTGTACTGCGCAACTGTTAACGTTAGATTGGGCATTCTGAAATTTGCTAGCACACTGTTGGGAAGCTGAGTTGAAAAAAAATGTAAAGAGAGGAAATTTTCCCTGTAATACGATTTTTAAATAAATTTATATAAAACAACTGTTTAAATGCACTTCTAATTTAGGTATGAAAAATAACAGTCTATGATGTTTTTAAGATCTACCGTGAATAATTTTTGGCAGATCAGGGAGGGTTTAACATGGCTTTGTAAGACTTTACAAGCCAATGTAATTAAATGCGACAGTATAACTATAAACAAATCAAAAATGTAGGAGTCTAACCTACGCTACTAAAATCACAACAACCATTGCGCTGTACATCTTCATGATATACTACAGGACATTCACAGGTGTAAATGTGTTACAACTACTTCCACGACCAAAATAAACGCTAGTCTGTACACGACCTTATTTTTAGTATTTATTGTGAAACACTCCAGCATTCTATTTGTACTTTGTGTTCCGGACCACCTGTAAAAATAAACTGTACCTACACAAATATAAGGCGAATGCATTATATAAAATATAATTTATTGTGTGCAAAATTGTGTTCAATTATTATATTTGCAAATAAATTTTCTTTGCATCCAATTTAATTATTTAGATTCTTTTATTTTCAATGATGAATGGTTTGCCTGGTCTCTACCCACCCCTATGGGAAGAAGGCATGATTTTATGTATGTTTGTATGTGTGTAAGTATGATGAGTGGTCGAAGTGTGACTGTGATTTTATTGCCGTTGTAAGAAGGCTTTAGCTCTTTTTTAGCTGTTAGACTCAGAAAGTGCAACGAATATCTTGCGTCAACATTTAACCTAAAGAAATAAATGATTTAATAAGTGAAAATTACTATTGCTGTACTGTATTGACCGTAGGGTAAGTGGTAGAGAAAAGCTATGGTAGATTAAGATGGTATAAAGACGCAGGTACTCTCCGAAACAAGTGACAATCATACACACAACCACTTTTTTAAACAACGATTAGAAAAGAAAAAACCTCTATGACATGTCTATATGGAATGTCTCTTATGTGTTTAAAATGTAGAGAGACATTGTCATTTTATAATTTAACTCCCTAATACCGGGTTACAAGTATCGTTAACCGCAGACTGAACAAATATTTGAAGGCTGTGCTAATATTTGCTCTGTACGGATATAGAACCTACGATCCCACGTAGCAGCCGGATGCTACACCGCCGTTCAAACCAACCGACAAACATAGATTTCAATATATTTGCGTTTATTATTCAAGTGCTTGGTTTCATGTAAAGTATGGACAGGACAATGAGACGATTTTCCTTAACAATACGATTATGGCCACATTAAATATTGATATCTTCCTCTAACACTTGCCATCCTTGTCGCATCGCCGCACTCCTGCGCACCTCTATCAACATTACTCTACAATCGACGAGACATTTATTTACACACATACCGCACATACCGAACGCATTCTTCCGTCTTAACGTTTATTTTCATATAAATAACGGCCTTAACACTTTAGCGGCAATAAAACCGCGATTATCATTCGCGTAGGTGTCGGTACAATGTTTACTTCCAACACAATAGACTTAGACCGAATGCAATTGAAAAACGTATGTATGACGCGCATTCAGGACGGCCCTCATTAGCCGCTGACGGACGGGCAAAGGGTGAGGAAGACGAGAAGGGGGGAGGGAGTTTAGGTGACACAAGACCACGAGGAATGACTGATCGACCGTCAGAGCCGGCGCTCGCGCACCTCTCGGCTTACTATCGGTCGCTATTACGCGCGCTAGTTGTCAGTTGTGTCTCGGCCGCGGTTCAATGCAGACGTGGGGCGCGTTATGTGATTGTGAATGTGTTGTGTAGTGTTAAGGATGCGAGGTGAGGCGGGCGGCGCTCGCGGCAAGGCGGGCGGGGTCAGGAGTGGCAGCAACTATCCGCCCATCAGCGCCGCCTACTGGCTGCCGCCGTCAAACCCTACCCCCTACCATGTGCCAGGTTCGGAGTTCCCCCCATTCATTCATAGTTGATAGTAACATGAGTGTTATTGGCGCAAATCGGCGTTCCCGTTTTATCAAGATCATCGTTGTATATAACGTGTTTATGAATGACGGCGCAAGCGCAATGCAACGTGATGTTTCGTTTTTTTTTTCGCTGAAGTCGTCTGCAGTTTTTTTTCAATTCGAAACGGAAAGCGTGTCTGACATTGACCGATATGCGGTCTGAAAAACAATACGTCTCCGTTGACGCGATATTATTATAGCTCCGTGGAAATTAAGTGACATTTGTTTTTCTTAATTTTCTCTATTTTTAAATTATTTTAAGAGAATTGGAACGGACTGCCAGTAATTGGTTTGATTTGAAATTTAAAACTATTCTCTAATCTCTTGTTTATTTTAATTATGGAACATTACTTTGCGTTTCAGCGTGTCTATTTTTTGTTTGTATAGTAAAATAGTTTTTTAATGTGTACGTATTCCGCCAACCAGCCAGCCAGCGTGGTGGATTAAGTCGCGTTAATCCCTCACATTGTATGAGGAGAGCACAGCAATGAAACAATGACGAGAATACTACACACTTTTATATAACGGAAAAAAGTCAATAAATGAAAGTATAAAAGTGTTTGTAATTTTCTGAATCGATTGGGAATTCCTTCATTGTTAGTTGGCGTAGTAATTCCCAGAGTGTTTGGTAGCGCGATGTACGCCAAACCACAATTTATGTCGTTGGCGCAAAATGACAATGCTTTAGTAAATTTCGTAAGAGATTCTCGGAATAGTGTGAGTTGTATGAATACTAATTGATCGGCTCAAGGGCGATCTTTACACTAAACACATTTTAAACACGAATATATTTTATTTTCTATTACTTTTGTCTTACGTAGAGTTAACTAAAACTGGACAGTATTATCGATAAATCATTTTTTAAAAGGGGTTTTCCTTTGATTGTGCGTCTACAATCGAAAGTTAAACAATGGGATATATAGTTTCCTCCTTGATAAACTTAAAATGACTACATGTTTGGCCCAATGGTTAATTATCGCTTTGCCACAAACGCCAACGTGTTATGTGTTCAAATCCCACCCAAAACATAATTGCTATGAGTACTACTATTTATTTTGAGTCTGGATGTAACTTTATCTATTTTCTGCTTTCCTAATAACCGTTGCGTGAACTGATTAGTGATACACTGTTTTGTCATTTTCAGTGAATTTTTAAACTGTTGAAGACTGCAAAAAATCACACTGTATAACAAATCAGAGCTTACATGACGTTTAATAATAAGACAGATAGTTTATTAGTATTTATATCGACTATAGAGTTACCATAGAACCACCCACCAGTTACCGTAGTAGCCCTGCTTAGTTTGAAATCAAATGACCGTGTGTAAACTATTACTAGTATTAATTAATTAAATTTATCAATATAACTCAACAAAACAATTGTTAACTACATCGAAATTTAATTTAGCTGACCTGTGTTCCTGACATTTCGTATTGCACGTTAATACGTGGGCCACTACTTATATTTTGAGCCTAACTATGAAAAACGGTAAATATGTGAGTGATAACTACTTTATCGTGTTCTCGGGTATTCTTATGCATGATCTAGATAGATTTTTATTCGATCGAAATATTTTTTTAATATTTTTTTTTCTTTCCCGAAGACCCCTCAAAAACAGGGTGTTTAAAAGCATAACCTGTTTCTTGAGGCGATGAAAAATCAGTGTTTACGGTATTTATTTTTGAAGTTTCGGATCTAAATAAAGTCATTTGATGTCAAACTGTAACGGCATTACGAGAAACTCATTAATTAGTTTTTTTCGTGCACATAATAGCCGGCTGCTTAGCGAGATGCGTCACGGCCGGCATTGTTTTTATTGAGCTCGACCTGTAGGATTTTGAGATTTTACCATATTTTAAACCAGTCTTTAGGTAAATTTTCGGTTGTAAATCAATAAGAATTGACCATTATGCATTTTTCTAAAGGCACTTTTCACCGTAACAAAGTTTTTATAAAAAATCAAGGGACCATTTGTTCCGAAGTGCTTCAAGCGCGAATATTTTTTTCTGGATTTGGTTCATCTTAAAGCTTCCATAAAGTCGACTGGTGTTTATTTTTGGGCTCATGCGCATTATATCCTAGATCCTTGTTTCATCACAATTTGATGCACGTATTTTGAAGCCAAACGATGGACTTTTCAAGCATTTGTTTGCACTAATCGGCACGAGGACCTTCTCGAAATTGTTGTAGAAAAAAAATGGTTCATTTAGAAAAAATCTTCTAATCGGAAATATTGTTACCTAATATTTTATATCTAAGAGTGGAAATAATGTTTAGGATTGTGTCATTCTTTTCTTGTATCAGGAAACTAAAATGCATAATAAATTTTCCCACAGCATCAATTTTTCCGGAGACAACTGGTGACCTTGGACGACTTTCAGGAATTTCATTGGTGATGGAAAAATAATCATGACAGAACTCTATATATTGGCGTTTTAAATTTTCAAAGGATTAGACTTTATCACCAAAATAATAAATAAGTCGATATAGACACGACTGTTTCTATAAGTCACGTCGAAAGTCGTAAAAAATATTTGCACGAAAATGTTAACATCCTAATTTTTTCCATTTTCCATTTTCCCGCACACTTACAATTTTCGATCGACGATATTGAAAATATTTTCAGCGCAGATTTCAAAACTTTTTTAGGAATGTAGTAGTCAAAAAGATCAAACTTTACGATGAAAACGCCAAATTGGGTCTAAAACAATCAGATTCGTCAAGGCTCAAAATATAAATAGTGACCTAAGTAATAGACGTATAATAATTAGTCGTATTTACGTAATTACATCATTGTTTGCAAAGGTTAGCGAGCGTTTAAAGGCTAAACCACGGTTGTGTGTGATGACATTTCTAGATGAGCACGGTTTTAACTTTATATTGTAGTTAACTAAGATTGCACTGTCGTAAAAAAGGCATGGAAAAGAACGGTTATCCTACTAATATTACAAACGATTTTTTTAAGATAGACGCATGTCTTTTCGGGGAATATTTTCATGTGGACGAAGTCGAGAAAAACTAGTCATATATAGTTCTAAGGATTCGTTATGCTTGGTTCTACTCTACTACTAGTCAAAACTTTAATTGTTGTCCTATCACCTCTATCAAAAACTAGTCCAGACTTTTTGAGAAGTAATTGGTAGGATAAGAGTTATGACTTAATATCTGATACGTCACATACAACTGACTGTAATCAAAATAAACATTGTATACTAATGTCCATACCGATACGATTACGGTTCTTATACATAAAATAGTCAGTTGCGCTCACGGGTCGGTAAACGATCTGTGGGTTAAGCAACCCTTGGCGCGGTCACTCCATAGATGGGTGACCGCATAGTGGTATTTGTACTGGGCGTCTCCGTGCTTCGGAGGGCACGTTAAAAGTCGGTCCCGGTTGTTATCTACTAAGATAACAGTCGTTAAGCCATGTCAAAGGCCTTCGGGCGGCTTGAACAACTTTGACACTAGGCTGACCACTAACCATACTACAAGAAGAAGATACATAAAATAACGTTGGCATTGTTTAGTTAGAAGTCTAACAAATTGGCTCATAAATGGTACAAGACTGAGAGGTCCCACTACGTCTGGATAAGTTTATGGTAGCTTATCAGATGAATTGTAGGCAATCGAACTCGCTACCATAACTATTCTATAAAATAATGAGATCTTAGTAGAATCTGCTAGTCTATTCCATTTTACTTGACTTCCGCGACTTTGATCGCGTATAATGTTTTACTCCCTATTCTCACCCACTTGAAAATTATTTTTTGGATACAAAAAGTAGTTTATATTTGATGCTGGATCTTTAGCTAACCCTGTGCTAAATTACATTAAAATCGGCCAAACCATTGAGCCATACCAATTTTCGCATAAGGATACCAAAGTGATCAAACCAACCCATTTCAGAAATACAGACTCTACTCTAAGAGATTCACAGTCACGCGTCGTAATATCGTTAAATACATAAAACTAAACATAAAACAATATAACAGTATTGTAATGTACTGAAATAAACATGTTTCCTTATGTCGTATTATCCTCATTGGTACGTCGAACTGACACGGCGGCCATTAATTACCCACTAAGGTTTAAATTTAACTCTTCTGTTCTGCTGACAATTGATATGTGGATGATTGAATGTGAAGTTGGTTTATTCTTAGATGGAGAAAAGTGGACTTTAAGAGGAGACTTTAGTTTTATAATTTTGGAAGTGTGTTTGTTTGTCTTTCTTTAATGTCAAAACGTTTAACCGATTTCGATATAATTTGGTTAAGAGTGGTGGATATTATCCCGATGAAGATGAAAGGGTACTATTTCAATATTATCTGATATAGGGGAGAGTAACCTATATTGTACCGGCTCCTAAATTGTACCATGTCTGTATTTCCTAGTAATTATTAATATTATTTTACAATGGCAACATAAAACCACTCGACTAAAGCGCCACCAACACTCCTCCATTTTGTTAGCACGCCGGACAGATACAACGTCTTAGACAAAATAAAACCTTTTTTGGACTGAGTGCATGTTATTTTTTCGTGGTTTGCCTAAAGAGTTTTCCATTAAATAAGGTGAATAATAATATAATGAAATCTGAAAAAAATAACGTCGATATGTATTATTTTTGATCAATAGCTAATAGACACTTCATGTGCAGTGGTTATTTTTTATTTTTAAAATTATTGTAAAATTATACTGTTCCCTATATTGTACCATGTCGAGTTACTTAAATTGTACCGGTTCAGTTTATGTAACCGATTGAAAATTTTGAATAATTTTTTAATTGATGGTGCATATATATTTTACAGATGGCGTCATGAGAATTGTACCTCTAATCCGGATATATGTGACCATTGTTCCAATTAAATAAGGCAAAAAGATAATTGTTCCTATTCAGTAAGAATTTCCTAATGTTTAGTTTATATTATATGATTTTCGATAGCTGTTTTATGAGGCAAAAATATAGTTATGTTCCTAATCAGTTAGAAGTTCCTAATTTTTAGTTTATGTTATATGATTTTTGATAACTATTTTTGTTAACTTTGAATTAATATGTTGAGAAGCTTTAAATTGTTTATTTTAATATAAGTTGCTAATCTTCTTAAATATTGTGATTCCAAAAGGCTGGTTAATTAGAACAGTACCTTTTTAAGGCTGATTATACTGAAGAATACAAATAAATCAATATTCTTATTAAATAGCTTTGCTTTTTCTTGAATAGGTTTTCTTTGGTACGATTTAAGTACCTAGTGGTCCAAATTAGGGTACCAGTTACGTTATTTGGACCGAAGGACAGCCTCCACAAAATCATTTTTTTTCACTAGTTGCAACTAAGCTGAAATATTTATACCCTGATATCATGTAGCTGTTTAACCATGTTATCTTATGAAATAGTTTATATTTTTGTAACTTATAAGGATTCGATGTTATTTCATCTAATGTCAAAAGTGGTCCAATATAGGTTACTCTCCCCTAATTATTGTAAAATTGAATTGTGTTTTATTTTGTAACAGACAATCGCTACCAAATGGCTTTAAAATAGGATATCCTAGGTATTGTTTCACTAAACAAATATTTGTATGATTCACTTCGGTTATACTTCATGCTCTATTTTCATCGTTTTCTAAGTTTTAAGGGCCGACAAAAGAATTGTTATCGTCAATAACTATTTACTACTCTTACGATTTTTGTTAATTGTAATGTTTAGTATTAACTACAAATTCAAACCATTGCACTTGTCATTTGAATTACTAAGCAATTCACACGTAACTTGCTTTTTCAATTCTATCACCTAAGTACTCTACCAACAAAAACCAGTAATGAAACGCTAAAATCTTAACACGTCGTAAGATTTGTCAACTAAAATGAGATAATGAAGACGGTGTGCCGTTCATTGATCGGGTCAAATGGAAAGATCTCAATGTACACTTTGTAGCGTGTAGATCATTGCTCATTGAATTATTTCATCAACAGCACTGATTTGATGGCTAGTGATTTAGGTCAAATATGAAGAGATTTTACCGCCAAGGTGACTAGTTATGAATTGACTACTAACCCCCGGTTTCTGCGATACATTTAGTGGTAGTTTAACTATTCAATAGCGTTTTTTTATGAGTTCAAAAGCTATTGAATAGATAAACTACCACTAAATGTACCGCAGAAACCGGGGGTAAGTGCTCTACCTTAGTGAGAATACTTGACATGAAACTCAAAACTAACAATTTTGAAAATTGATTTTTAATTGTCGAGTCAATTAACCCGCTTATACTATCAACTGTTGATTTATATCTTTTTACATTAAAATACGTAGTAATATAATATTAAATCTTAAGTTATTAATAAAAAGATATTCAGCACTAGACCATTAATTTTGTCGAAATCTTACTAGGAACTATTGCTCAAATTGTCGTGGGTTTGATTACCACTCGAATCAAATAGTTAATACAAAGACGTGTCTGGTTGACCCAAGGACTAGGAGTTAATGTAATGAAATGTAAAAACAATGGGTTAAATTTATTTATTAATTGTTTAGAAGTAATAAATATTCATATCGAAAACCACACACGAATACAAGGTACGACTCATAAAATCTATTATTATTTATAACTATGTAAAACAATGGTGGTTGAACGATTGTTACAAAGTTTATTTATCGTCCGGCTATCGACGAGAGATCGTTATGATCGAACTGACGTCTGACGTCATCACACAAACATCAATTAACAGGTATGTCAGCCTGTTTAGATCCTAACAATGTGTTGTTATCAAATCACATAGCAACTGCACTGACATAAACCTGATACTATTGTAATCCCGGAGTTTATTTGACACATAAATAGTTTGTAGCTTGAATCGAAATATATAAAACTCAAATTTGACGGGCTGACTGACATAGTGATCTATACACAAAGCACAGCCTCTATAACTGCTAGATGAATCGGGCTGAAATTTAGCATGCAGGTGTATATTATGACGTAGTCATATGCTAAAGAAGGATTTTGATCAATTCTAACCCCAAGAGGATAATATAAGGGATGACAGTTTGTATGAAAATTCTGTCCTAAGTTACAATTCAAGTGGACGAAGTCGCGGGCAAAAGCTAGTTGGAACATAAGATACTTTCAACGCCAATATGCATTTCGTCACAAATTATGTAGCACGTCAGGTTAGAGCTGTTGGTGGGGATTTCCCTACTGAAAAACCCAATATTACACCTGGACATCGAACCCGGAACCTCATTATCTACGCAAAATTACGTACACGCTATCACTTGTATCATTGAAGCTAAGAAAAAGTTGCATGCAATTTTATTTGTGGTTACACTTTATTTCATTAATTGATTGACAAATACTAGGTAGGTACTAGTAATAATTAACGTAATGTCAACTCCTCATCAGATCAAAAGTCAAACAACAAAATCAAATAATTTGTTCATTTAGGTCAACTGCTGACACTTATGGTAGTCAATAAAACAGAGAGTAAATTTACCGCCAGTTCGGAAGGTAGGGTCCATGAGGAGAGCTGGCAAGAAGTTCCTGGCCACTCTTTTTAATTGCTAAATGGTTTCAATTGACATAAATTTGACAAAAAAATTATATTGAATTTCTACATCTCATTCTGAAGAACTTAGTAGCAGATTTATTAATATTAAGGTTAACTGTCAGAATTGACAGTTGATTTGTCAATATTTGCCACCAATTAAAGTCGGTCGTTTAATTTTTATACAAACTCCAGTTAGTGACAAACAGCGTGACCATGACGTGACAATATCCATAACAATCCGTGCATCGGAATCAGTAAATAAACCGATGTATCACAATCGCATTCCGGCCGTGTGTTTGCGCCTGCGCCGCTCCGACTGTCGTTCCAAACAAATAAACAATGAAACAACACATCACTGTAAACATTCTCATTTGTAATCGATCAAATATGAGTCAAATTAATAACATAACAATGTGTTGAAATGAAAGAAAACATTGTGAGAAATCTGCATACCTGAGTTTTCTTTAACAGTTTTTGATAGAACGCAGGGGCTCTCTTTTTCAACTGTGTTTTATGTTTTCATCGGTTTAAGATTTTCCTATATCTTCACCTAAGCTCGCTTTTTCATAGATTTAAGATCTTAACCCTTCCATTTAAAAGAAAATTCGGTGGAATGGGAGAGTAAATGCATTTTCGACGAAAAAACAATACTTTTGGAATCTAAAAGTTTGAAGGTCCAGTTTTCTGTTCATAAAGTTCTCAGTAGAAATAAATTGCGTGATATCTGCTGAAAAATATTCCTGTAATTTTCTGTTAGCCCTCTAATGGCGACACTTTTCCGCCATGTACAGTTCCATTGCGTAATCCATTTAACTAATACCAATTAACACTAAAAATACTGAACAATGTATATTAGTATAATCCATTCAGTGCTAAGTGTCGTTAACATAAAATGTTAATTTATATAATTGTACCGCTTGTGAGAACGACAATGGCAGTCTTGTAGGTCGGCATTGTAAAGTTATGTTAAATAAGTTATACATTTTGTATGAAGGTAGTTATTTTAATGAGGTTTTGTAGCTAAGTAACTATAGTTACAAGTTACAAGACCCGCGCAACTTCGCTTCCGTCACGTAAGAGAGAATGGGTCAAAATTTTTAAAGTCTTTTTAAAAGTCGTAACGTGATGATATATAGCCTATAGCCTTCCTCGATAAATAGGCTATCTAACACTTAAAGAATTTTTCAAATCAGACCAGTAGTTCCTGAGATTAGCGCGTTCAAACAAACAAACTCTTCAGCTTTATAATATTAGTATAGATAATATTAGTATAGATTTATACGACTGATTTCGACCATGGCGACTACAACTCCTAATCAGATTAAAGCTGATGCGCCCGAAGATGAATTAAGTTATCGTTATCATAAAGAACTAGTCACTCGGAGAAAATTTTGCTATCACAATTTATTTCGATGTTTTAGTAAGGCGTTCAAAGTTTTTAATAATTTGACTATACAGTCCATGTTACGATGATACCATAAGTTCTAAAAAGTCCTCATCTACATATATTTTTGTTTAAAGTTAACTAGATAAATATGTCAACGTTATCATCAGTACAGTTGAGATCGTATAACAAGCAACATAAGATTCATTAGAATAAATATAACACTATTATATTCTTCAAACTTTACAATTACCTGTCTCATATATTCCTACAAGACACCCATCCTTTTATTACGAACGTAGCAAAAAGTAAAGTGCCACCCAATTTCGTTCGCCGGAACGCGGAACCGTTTCCATTGTTTCGCGATAAATTAGAAATCTCGACTGGTCTGGAATCGTTACAATTAGTCGTCGCCTCTAGTTTAGCAGTCATGGCACAGATTAAAGAGAATAGATGCATCACAGAGCGCTACCGATTAAATACGACTGCGCACAGGGTTGCTACACGACTTTAAACTATATATTTGGATTGCTGTCACGAAAAAATTAGTCTTTGATGTTTGCTCAGTTAAAAGATTATTCGTTTTTGCATTGTATTAGAAAATGATTTACGATATTCTTTTGTAAACATATTTTCGAGAAGGGTGTCGATCCTGTATGTTTTTAGACTTATTAATTTAATGAATCACTATTTACGGGGTCTTTAACTAGATTCTATGCAACTATAAAACTTTCGCAAGACCACGTTATCAAAACGACACGAACTTTAAAAACTGGGTATCTTATTATAATTACTTTTCAATGTTTTATTTGCATATTGCTTTGGACAATATTAACAGGTCAGTCATAAAAACCTCCAAATATTACAACTTATCATTAAACAGATATTAATTTAATAAATAATCTTATCGTTCATTGTCTTCTCAAATACTTGCAAAGGAAATATTGCATCATTTAATACAAATTTCATCTGTTATATTGAAAAAACGATATAACGATACGATCTATACATATAAATAATATTATTTCATTTTACCATTTCTACAGGTTAAAGTTTTCTTGAAATAGCGTATGTAAATTATTTTATGTGCTACGACTAACACGATAAACGCTTAGTAAGTCCAGTTTCAAACGAATGACGTCACAACGCTTTACGCGATTACTTGGCCATTAGTCACTAATGTTTTCATAATAGCTCTGTTGTAACCAACTGTAATAAAATAATATACTAAGCCATTAATTGTACTAGTTAAAGGAAATATTTATCAACGATTCCGATTACGAAGAACGCAATAATTTGTTTTCCTATTACTTCCAACCAATAGCTTTTAGTGTACAGCCATTTTCTATAAAAAAACGTACAGAATAAAATACATGAATGAACAACTCCGCAAAAAAAATGTTTGAATAACATTTTAAAAATAGTCAATCGTAAATTGCCAACCCTAACGACTGGCAATGCGACGCGTAACGCGACACGTCTACACCATTTCGACATTTTATCGTTGTTTAACTGTTATGTTTACACGGCTCGCTTAGAACGTAGTATAGTGTACTGCGTCGGTTCGCAGCCGGCAATGTATGCTGAAGCTAAACATGCATTCGTAAACGCGAATCAATTTTGGTGCGCTGTTGGCATTCGGAATTATTACCGAGGGTTTAACAGTGAATTCAGGGATTAAAGGAAAAAAATGCAATCTGTGTTCAATGCTAAATGGATCGTTTTAACGTGTTTTTTATTAGGATATACTAAAGACTAATAAAACAAACGATTTTACGTAAACATTATTCACAAGCATTACACTCATTAAAGGAAACACTAACGGGCAAAGTGACATCATTGCGTTTTTACCAAGTATTTTACAAACGGCGTAAAATTCAATGGCCTACTCAGGTAAACCGCCAACCTTTTTATCCAATAAAGGAATCAAACTAAAACCCGATTAATCGGTACCACAAACTTAACCATACAATAACAGAGAATCCGGTCTCATAACTTTATTAGCGAAACAACTTTTTGACAGAATTTTCATACATAATAATCTTAGTCTCTGCCGACCCCTATGAGAAAAAGGCGTGATTTGATGTTCTCGTATTGTAACTACTTAACTTAACCATAGAAAAACTGCTAAAATTCAAATAAATCATAAAACATAATATATCTTCAGATAGATTTTATGTTTTAATCACATGTATGTATGATAGAAGATTGACAAAAGGCATTCTCGTAACGCATGTAAATGGGAATGCCGCATGCGTTGCCAAATATGCTATTACTCACACAATTATTAATCGCTCTGTCTCTCTCTGATGAATTAATAAGACAAGAACAGACAGATAATATTTAAAACTGTCAATTAAGATGTTCTTTACAGGAATTAATCGGCGCGTTGATTTTTCAAGTACATGACAGGTGATAATATAAAAATGGTACTACATTTTACGTTACCCTTGAAATGGTGTTTTGAGTAATGTGAATGATGGCGGTCTTGAGTTCATTACTTAATCAGAACACACGATTTAGGGTAACGCTTCTATAATAATCAGGTATAAGACAGTGTACTCAACAATTTAATAAGTAAACAATATACTTGCCATATGTAATAATATTAGCTGAAATACAAACATACCACCAAAAAAATATCTAAGTATTTAAAAAAAAAACGCTTGTTTAATGTGACGTGAGTATAAACAGAATCATTACCTCTCAATAAATCAGCATAGCAACTTCAAAATTCCGCCAAGTAACAGTAAACCGAGCTGCAATATTATTCCACGCAGGTGGCCATCATTCTTCAAGGCATTAAGTTTTAGTTTGAAAAGTCAACCCGTTAATCATTGACGATGTTTGAACAATGACGATGTCGCAATGTTTGTGTTAGAAAATATGTGTGTGTTAGTGTGTGTTTGCAGTTATGTGTGTGCATTATCAGTACCAGCATGGTGTAATATGGTTGCGGGTAATTATTATTATTCGTAACACATCGATCGATCGATAGTGCAATTTTCTCTTCTGGTTTACGTTTTGTTTTTAAATTGTGTGAAAGTTAATTTAAATGTGTGTATTAACGTGATCATGAATTGTTTACTTTGTTATGGCACGTCTCACGCTACATACAAATCAAGAATTTCGAACGTTTAATAGTCACTTTAACAAACAAATCATAACATTAATGTTTAGTAATCTTAACCCTATTATACTAATAAGAATGCAATAAAACAACTACACCTGACCGTGAACAAAACGCATGCATAAAATTAAATTAACTGCTTGTGACGTTGTTCATTAACACATTACATTTAAATTGTACATCTGAACACCTTATTAATTCAAACGTCAGCAGACACACACACAAGTGCACGCACACACTTGCACACACACACAAGTGCATACACACCCGCTATAGTGCACACACACATTCACACATGCTTAAAAAATCGTCATCGTTCTAATAAATTATAAAATTCAAGCAACGGTATAGAGCCTTACAAAGCGCGCATTGTAATATGAACCTCCGTTTTACGTAACAACACTCAACACTTGTATAAACATTCTCGGTGCGCGGGCGCAGCCTTCTGATAAAGATCGCTAGATTACCGAGAAACAAGCGATACGACGAGCATGAACGGATTATAGTTGTGTTGTTAAACTCTTTATAATGCTTGAGTTACTATGAGAAAAGTTTAAGTTACTATTACTAATAGACGTTTTGTGACGGTAAATGTATGACAAGATCGGACAAAATGG
Organism: Anticarsia gemmatalis; assembly: GCF_050436995.1. Lineage (NCBI taxonomy): Eukaryota > Metazoa > Arthropoda > Insecta > Lepidoptera > Erebidae > Anticarsia > Anticarsia gemmatalis. The sequence goes on along the minus strand of NC_134753.1, from coordinate 2,873,126 downwards.
AACTGATTAGTTAAAGAATAATAATATCCAAAACATAAATGTTATTTTTAATCGAAAGCAAAGCAAAGCAACCTTTTTACAAAATGTGTTATGTCTGAAAAATGTAATGCTTTGGACACTATTTGTTGACCAACAGCATAGCTAAGAAGGTTTCATTAAGAAAGTACTTAATATTCTTCTAAAAGGAGACTTTTTAAGATCTTACTTCATCACTACCTACTTACAAATCAATATGCATCCCCAATCTAACAAAACACATTATACCATAAAAAACCCGAAACCTTTCCAACATTGATAAATGGTTACACAAACGACACGCTGAATACCAATTGGAAAACTTAAACCGATCCCATTGCAACCGGTTCAACGGAAACCGAATCAAAAGTTGTACATGACTGTACTGTAAGTTGTACAGTCAAAATCAAAAATATGTGACCACTGCCCATTTTTGATCGATGAAAATAATAACAATACCACAGTTTTTTTAGCGTCAAATAAATTTTACAATCAGTGTTCATTTATTATTCCTAGTTGCAATGGTTCAATTCATATGTTTTTGCGTAAAAATACGATTACAAATGTGACAGTGTTTGCATGTTCTTGCTTGTGACTGTACCTTGAATCTGACTGATCCGCAAATGACATGTGTAGAGGCTCCAACTCACTAACGACCTTCTAAGCGTGGTCTGCTCAAACCACCAAGTTTTAATTGAGTTGCAAAACAAAAGACGGGCCGGATGCCACTGTCCTGCCTAGGGCTGCCAACTAGCAAGATTAGTTTGTAGGGTTGGCGTGTAGTGGATATAAATCACGAAGCTAATTAAAGGGTAGCAAAGATTACGGACAATACGTTACGAAGTTTTTAACCTGTGGAAAACATTTCTTATTACTTTTATATGTAGGTAACATTTCGATAGTGATTGTTATGATATTTTGCAATTATTTGCAAAGGTCAATGACCCTTGTATTAAACGCATATTTTTTTCAATTTGGTAGAAGAGTGGATCTCACTGCATTTGGACTAAATTTTAATTCGTAATGTGTAGAAAATCTAAGCTTTACATTTACACTAATTACCGTATCGATTCTGTTCAAATAACGTTAAGATTTCATTTTCTTTACTCGTGGAAATTTGTACCTTAATTCACAGTATTTAACGTCTAAATTCTTTTGATAAACACGAAATTACTCCACGATTTCCGTGGCTATTTAGACGATTAACCCATTACCCGATGAGAGTCCACTTGGTCTGTTTAATTTGGGTTCTTGCTTGTCTAACCAGTAGGTTTTACACGTGGTTAAATCAAGAATCGTGGCTCGGCTTAAAACTTAAACCATCTTTACCAACTTTTTTGTTTAATTTTGTTTGACTTTTTAAAGTATTTAGAGGATGTTACGTACATCTACATAAATACGTAAAATCAAACCTTCTTCCCAAAGGGGTAGGCAGAGACGACCAGAGCGCACTGTTTAATACGTATCTTATAAACTTACTTATAAGAAGATGTTGCATGGAAAAATATCGTGGTTTAATATGATTTATTACCTTTTTGTGCGTAAAATAGTCACGTATACATTTTTTGTACCTACTTTTAGTTATTTCTTTATGTTTATCTTAAAAAATTATGTCCAAGACATTTTCAAAATACATGTCGCTTCTTCTTCTTCTAATCTTCAACAACCCAAAATCAGTATCAAAGGCATAGATTAACTTGTAATCCGCCATAAATGCCTTACAAAATAACATTACACATTCAACCTCGGCCTTGCACTTTCTTCAACATAAATCATACGAATCACCGCACATAATTCTCGTGTGACATTACGACCGCTAAACGCGTTGCCACACAAAAATAAACACTAAATTATTTATAATGTGCCTCTCGACGAATAAAATGTGAATCGACATAGTTTCTGAGAATAGCCCAACGTGCATAGTGACGTCACTTTACATGCATCGTAGATGAAAGCTGACATGTCTATTAAAAATACGTTTAATGTTGGTTTTTGTGTTGTTTCTTTAGATTTGTTTCAAGGCATCATAATCATAGTAAGCGTTCTTTAGGGCTCTTCCAACCTCATTGGAAGCAAAAGAAGCGATTATGTGTTTAGTATGTAGGTAATATTAAATAATAACAATAAGTTTACCGATTTATGTCCCAATGCTGGGCAAGAGTCTCCTCCCTTAATGAGACGACGGTTTAGACCTTGAGTCCATGTAGGTAATAAATATAATTAAAAATGTTTTTCATAATTTATCACACTATTGTATGCCTTAATATACAAATAATCAATAATATATGTTCATTAAATTATAAGGAAACTATTTATTGTTCAGTCATGCATGCCATAGTAATATGCACACGTCAAACACATTTTATTTCTCAATTTCTAGGAAAAAGTTGTTCAATGTCCATTATTTATTTAGCACTGTATGTTTGGTATGCAGTATGAATATAACTAATAAACCGTATTATACTTAGAATAATCAATATAACGATTTATACATTATTCAATCTTTACACGATCGATAGATAGGTGATAACTTTAAAACATCAAGATACTCATTTCAATGAACGCCTTTGAGACTTAAAATGTACCGTTGAAGCAAGACAATAGTTAAATAAACTAGCGGGATATAGGCGATGATAGTATTTACAATTAAGAGATAATAATTGTCACATACAAAACATTTCAAATACACATAAGACACACATGTTACCATGATTCAGAACTTTTACGTAAAAGCTACTTTTTACTTTTTAATAAGTATAAAGTAGCTCACTCCCCCAGAGTTCACTCCCAAAACCTTATTTAAACATCCTGATAACTATTCCACAACAATAAACACCTTCGGTAGAATAAAGACTAAAAATCAAACTGAAATTGGTGCACTTACGTCTTTCTTACCCTAGAAGTGCGAATTGCAAACACCTCTTAAAGAAACCAAACTTCACATTCTAAATCGAAAACAAAAGATCTTCGTGCTATATCGCGATGAACTTTGCTAACGGCTTCCGAAAAAGCCTTTTATTTATACCTTCTATCTACTTAAAAAACTATTTTAGTGTTTGCAATAGACGGTTGTCGTGGACAGGCGGCGGGAAGCTCGGCACGATCTTGGAGATCATTATCAACGCCGCTTCCGGCTGTCAGTTTGCATTTCTGCCTAGAACTAGGGACTGATAAAGACAGGTCTCAACGCAAGATGAGCGAAGTAAAAATGTGCGAGTTTTTGCTGTTTTTTGTATGGCAGTGTGATGTCGTTTGAAGTGCACTAGGTTAAGAAAGTCTTACTCATCTATATTTGACAGGTTCTCTTCGTGGACTAGGCTAGGTGCTATTCGAATGGGTGCTCTAGATGGACTACCTCAAGTCGGCAGTATGACAAGGCCTTCAAGGTCGCAGGTTCGATTCTGTGCTGTAAGCAGAGTAGTGTAACGTGTAGTTTTTGATTCGATGAAGTTTGGTGTCAATGGTTCGGTTAGTTAATTTAAAAGGTTGCTTTAAATATAAGATAAAGAGCATTTGATTTTGAGTTGTAGTGTTGTTGACATTTTCTCCGTATGTATTTGAGTAACGTGGGAATGTTACTTACATTTTATGAACACGTTATCTTGAATGCAATTTGTATAGTTTATAAATATAATTATTTAATTTTTATTTTTAATGCACATTTTAATAAGTTAATCAAAAATTAATTTTAATCAGTGATTAACGTAAAACTTTTATATTTAAGTTAAATTGATACTCATTGACACTTACTTTATCAAGCCTTAAATCAACAAACATCATCCAAGAATCTAAAATACTCTTTCAAACGTTTTTATACATATCTTCTATTATAATTTAAACTGAATGATATTTCGTAATTTTCAACAATATGTAATCATAACATTATATCACTTAAAAATTTCAACTTCTATCTTACTAAAGCCAGGCTCTTTCATCTCGCAGTGAGACCTCGCCTCAAAATCCGATGCGCCTTATCAGCCCACCTGGTACTGTTGACTCGACTAACATGCCGGAGCCAAGTAATTTAATATCAGCCCGATATGATACAAGCTCGAGTGTTTTGTAAACTGACGAGTAAGAGAGACGGCGCTACAAGCCTTTGTGGTGAAAGAGCGAGAGGATAATTGTAAATTATTATTTGTTTTGAGAATTGCTTTTTGTTTTTTCGTGGTGAAGTGTTGTGGAGAATTGTAAAGTTATGTATTTTTTTGTATTCTCTCTATTTTATTAATAGAAGATTTTCTTATAAAGGATTTTTTTCGTATTAGGTTTTGTTGTGTGAAAATTCATTAACAAAGTAATTTCAAATCCCCATTGAAAGCAGAAGGGTTTGGTAAAAGAGAAACTGTTTGACTAGCAGCGACACTTAAATGCTATTAAAATGCTAAATTATTTTACTCTCTCATCCATTGTGCAATAAATTAATCGTAAATATAATTAGTAATAAAATTACAACATAGTATAATTACAATTTAATACCCGCATAAACATTATCCGCTAGTTTTGTATCTGTATTTCAGTCAGCTGATTAAATATTTAATCGATTACTTTCGTCACGCCTTTACGACTGCTGAAAAATATTATGAAAACTTTCTGACGTCACGACTGTCGCTGTAACCATAGCAACGCGGTCGTTGCTACGACAGTATGCGTTTAGTAGTACAGGGAAATTTAGGAGAGTTTTAAAGAAGCATGAAAAGAGTCTTCAGAATACTAGAAAAACGCTGTGAACTCAGGAATGTACCGAAGTCCGAAACACGATGTCTCTTTTCTCTCTCTCTCATGACTTCTCTCTCTTTCAGCCTATAATACAATTGAGAACTTTGTCAATCATAGTATAAGTAATAATATTAAGAATATACCATAACGATTCATTTACGTACATAATATATGCTTCTGTTGATAGTTATTCTATCAAAAATCCATTCGTTCCCTATATATCTTGTAACTTGATACAATAAAGTATGCAATGAATTTCCCTTTATTTCCATACGGAATTGTCATAAAGAGTTGGTATAACAAAGTGTATGAGTGGTCGTAACTATTTGTCGTCGGATCTGCATACTTGCCGTTTACGAAGGAGTTTACAATTGATGGGCCGTGCCGCGGGCGACGTTCGACTTTGATAAGACTTTTGTGTGGCCATTAAAAACGCGGGCCAGATTTTTATTTTATTGTATTTATTCCATGATTATGACTGCTGTACATCTAATAGGTGATTCATCGACAACTAATACTAGTAAACAGATAGTTTACTCCTAAATGGTATGTTAGAATTTCCGTATAATACCTGACCAAAACGGAAATTAAATTTGCAGGATACTATTACTAAACGTAAATTTATAATTACAATTACCTAAATACAAAGATTTTACCGCTTTAGAGAAATACTTAATTGAGAAAATAAAGTAGCAATGCAAGGATTTGAATATTAAGCAAGTGCATTCATCATAAACATTAGCGCTGGACCACACAAAATGCAATTGCGTCAGTCTCTGTGTTATAAGATTACGAATACTTGTCGATATTTGATATCAGACACAATTAAGCATTCCGATTGCATCTCCCTCAAAAGTTGGTACAAACGTGCTCTTACATTTCGTCACAAACATTATCTCAAAACACAAATAGAAATGCAGAATAAACCTACATTTTGAAACACAAAAACATTTGAATTTAAACTCAAAATACGAACGCAGCTTTTATTACTATAATTAATGAGTACAGTTTATGAAAGTACTAACAAAAGTTTATTTCAATTCTATTCTATAATTGTCTCGGGCGGTTCAAATTATGTGTTGTGACGTCACAATTACCGTGTCGTCGGTACCCTGGCTTTGAGCTTCGAGTTTCTGAATTCCACGTAATACAGCGCTGTAGTACATTCCTGATATAATGATGTCATTTGTACCTAATATGGCTGGGAATTGTTTGATATATTAGAGGCTTTGTTTTGATTTAGATAGATAGGAAATTAATTTTAATTGTCAATCTATAATTTACCGCTATGTACTAGTATAAAGGTATAACAATTTAGGAAGTAAATTCAAATGTGCTTAGCATAATTTATTATAAAAACTGTATAAAAAAAAGTATAATAAATGCGTGGCTAAGTTAATAAACTATTGATATATTAGGTATAAAGGAAACTAGGGTAAAAAAGCAGCCACTGAAACATTAATTTTATTTTTCAGACTTAATGGAACACATTAATTGGATTAGGATATCATAATTCAAGCAATATTAAAATAATGTCAATCATTTAAACTCTAACGGCTCTAAGAACAGTCGTTCCGCGAATCAAAATTAGTAGTTGCCTACACCGAAACGCAATCATATTGCAATTTCATTACCTATTATAATAAATTTACAACCTATTGTACATATTTTATATTATTTCCGTGAATTACGATCAATTGCAACCGTATTTCTTACATCACTGACACGATTTAAATACGGCCAGTTTAATTGTTATTGGCCTATTAATACTTCCGTAGGCTATAATCGCTAATTTTATGGCCACATCATTCACTTTGAGAGAACCATGTCCGTGTTGATTGATTTATTGAATTACTTCTACTTATATTAGACGGTTTGACGATCAAAAGGCGTTGGAAAATAGTAAAGAAAGTATCTATTACAACCCAGAGAAAATAATTGCTATCAGTGATTTATGAATGAATAAACTATCAAATAGCTCCTAGAAATTGTTACACGAACACACTTAAAATTGTATCTAAGTCTGCTGTCGCAAATCAAAATACACAATTACAACTGATATTAGAGTTACTCAAATTGTTTAGATCATGTCTTTCCTGTCTGCATTTTTCTTATATCTCACTCTTTCCCAATTACTCGTAACTCGAATAATTTTTGATCACGATTTACTTTATGACCACACAGATCAGGAATGTATTTTTGTCTGGTATCAGAGTAATCCGCAAGCGTAGCGCATTGTCGCAGATTTTTCGAGTCACATTTAAACAGAAATTCAGCTTCCCTCGCTAGTTCTATGGCCCCATTATCCGCTTTAAAAGTTCCACCCGATATAACTCCTACAGTCCAGTTATACAGTTACAACTAGCTGTGCCGCGGGCGTTTTTCAAATATTTACGACTCCGCCAGCCATACAATAGGGGTGGTGCGCTACTGCCGTCGCAGTACACTCGCGAGCAAGCGCAAAAGCGTGAAAAGTTGATGGCGTTCTCATCGCGATGTCAGTCGCTACCAAATTGGCTTTAATAAAACATATTTTTTTCGTTTGTTGTTTATGAGTTTTGTTGGTGATTGTACGTCTGTGTTTTAATGTTAAATATTGCATATTTATCTTGTTCTGTGCATGCATTTGGTTATTTGTGTTTGTGAAATGTCAAAATTTATTGCTGTATTCGTCATGTGTGTAAATAACAAATTGTGCCCACACTATTGGAAATACCAGGGACAAAAATGTTGTATGAAATTATTATTTATTATATAACTCTCTTTTATTATCTCAACAATAAGAAATATAAGTTTCAACTATTGACATTTAAGAAAGACACAATGATTCTTTAAAATTAGCTGTCCGTATAAGGCTTAAGTTAATAAAATAAATAAAGCTTAAGTAATAAGTAAAAATATTTATACATTGGTTACACTTCGTAACTGAATACTTACATTCTAAAGCTAACTTCAGCGTTTAAACAAAATGTACTTTGGCCTATTTTAGAAGTGCTAAGTGCGAAATGTTTAGTGCTCAAAGGCCGAGGTGGCGCGTCAGTGACAATAAACATAACACGTATGTGTTTGTGTGTGTTGTACTCACACTCGCACATGAATATGTCGAAGTATTTTACTTATCGACTAAAACTACAGTAGGTTTGCAATTAGAAAGATTTATTTTATTCTTTGGTGATTGAAATTGTCGCCAACGTATCGCGGATTTGATTCTGAAACATTGCGAAATTATATTGGTTTATATTTTTGCGAGAAAAGGTATAATTTTTCCCTTATAACTTTGACTAGGATTTCTCGTATATACGCTTTCGTCGCCCCAATTGTAAAGTATGTGTAAGATAAAGCATGCGAAACGTCATCTAACATGCCATTGCATATGCATAACACTCACATTCACATAAAATTAGTAAATATACTCCTTAAATAAAAGTATATGTGTACACATAGGCATATGTGTGCGTAATTCCAAGTTATCATATTATAACATGAGACGACACTACTTAACATAATGCGCTCTAAGTATTTACGAACTTATTTGTTTTAACAAACGATTCATTTTGATTGATTTCAACGTACGAATGGATTTAACGTACGTGAATGCGACTGCTAAACAAGGGTGTCATTGGTATTGGTCATTCACATTGGTTACATGTGCTAGATTAACGCATAGGTCTATAGTTCGAATCCTTAGTCAGGGCTGAAGAGATATTCATAAGGCAACAATTATAACATATTTTTAATACGTAAATCTTTTCTTTATTTCAGTAGGCATAATTGCGGGAAGAACGGAGATGTGTATTTACCATAGTACCTACTTGGTTATTTCATATATGATGCAACACTATAATGTAGAATATCGGCTATGATTTTCCTTATTTCAGTTTTGCACACATGCTAATATGTCCTTATTTTGAAAGAACACAAGAATTTGTAAGTAAATAAATTTGTTATCGCGGAATATTGACAGAAGAGGCTACTAAACGAATAGATCAACACTACAATAAAGTAGATTATGTAATATATAACTAGTAATTACTACTAATGGCACATGCCAGAGACTCTATCTACGTAAAAAAGCCTGTCTTTTCTCGGTCTATCTTTATTTTATGATCTATCTCCCTGTAAAATTTAAGCAAAACCAGTTAACCCGTTTTGTCGTGAAAGCATAAAAGACTGAGTGCTTCACGCAAGCCTTATTTTACTAACGATTATAGGTGTCCTTATCAAATACTCTTATAATGATGGAAAAGCGAATCTTACTAACCAATACCCACATAGTCATGTACACAAAATATATCGGTAATCATGTAGTAATATATTCCACATAAGCACATTAAGTACTCAATAAGAAGTAACAAAGAGCCTAATAAGCCGCCGGTGGGCTCTGCGATACCAACTCGATATTCTTCCGCCAATAATTTCTTTATTGTGAACGTAATTCATACCTGCTCTCGGAAATTGATGTGCTCCTTTTGGTACTGCTTTCTATGAAAGTATTAACTGTTTGCTATTATTTCAATCACTAGGTTTTTGTTCTATGAATTTACTTTGATGGAGTAAGATAGAATGATAGCACACCATTAAATATTCGTAAACTATACTTAAACAAAATTTTCAGTTTTGCAGTAATTAATTTGTATACTGATTGGTATGTCTATGATGATAGGTATATGTCTGTTTATCTGCGGGATATCTTATTTGGTACTTAACCGTGAGAGATAACACATGTCTCCATTTGAAATTACACTGTAAATAAAATAATCCTTTGAGTTTATAAAACCAGTTTTGCAGCAAATAAAAACATTTCAACATGCAAATTTTCAAGATTTTATTACTCCGTTGTTCCAAATTGACCGATCAATCAATAGCGGGAACAAAAACGAAAAAATTTACGGAGAATAAAAAATACAAAAACGCTTCAATCTATCTTCCTTACGAAAGACAAATTATCATAATATCATCATCAGCCGTTGCTCGCTAATAATTTAACGTTTCACGACGAAAACTTGGCGAAAAGTAGCCAAGATATATATTTATTTATAACCTTTGACAGCGATCCGGTCGTAAAATAAATTAACTTCATATATTACGGCTACTTGTATTTGTTGATGTCTTAATTTTGAGAAACAAAAGTTAAGACAGTAAAATATCGTGGTGAAAATAAAAATAGTAACGTTTAGAGTGAATAAATTAAACAATATGTTTTAAAAATTCATTACTATATGTAATTTAGTAATAAAATAACTTTTATAAATTCAAACTTTAGGGAAATGATTTGTAAATATATTTGTAAAAGATAAACTTCTGCGCTTCTGCGTTCTTATCGACATTTAAGTGAAATAATACGCAATATTATGTTGACCACCAACTACTTTCCACTATGTAAATACATAAGTGGATCTACGCATTATTTATTAGGGACACAGTTATTTCCGATTGCAGGTCACGATGTTTAATTTTTTTTAACAGAAAATATGCTTTAGTTTAGAGTTCTTTAGTAGTGCAACTTTAAATTCTAACAAAAATGTATCTATAATAGTAAGTACAAATGCGATAGAAACGTGAACTGCGTACTTGAAATACGACAGACGATTGCACCCTATTAAGTGTAGTGCACTGACTTCGATACAAAACAATAAAGCCATGCATTCACCCGTAGACGAATAACCATTGGCCTTAAAGCTAGTTCTAGTTCGAATACACCTTTGTTTAAATATGAGAAACTAGCTTTTTTCGGCCGTTTGAAGTAAATGAACTCTAGGTAAAACTTATGTGTATTTTTTGAGGTTATGCTAATAATTTTTTAGTTATATGGTAATGTTCTCTTTATAAGATTCATTTTTAGTAATTATTTTGACGTTTTGGACATGTATTGTATGACAAATTGGGAAATCTGTCAAAATGTAATTATGAATGTCATTCGACCAAACTTTTCAGATAAATGTCTAACAAAATATTTGTAAGTCATCTATGTACTTAATTACTTCCAAAGACATTTTCTAACTTTTGATATAGTTATATAGTAAAACACATGAGCTATGTATTTCTCAACTGAAAGTTATCAAAGGCTTGAAGGTCTATGCAATGCGCTCGCTTATTAACAACTGTCAATCCTAACGTCCAAACAAAAAGACTCCCTTCAAAGAGACACGTGTCTATTGCATTATTATTAACATGCACAACTATTGCACAGGTCGCAAGAAGAGTTCACCAGTGCCGTGTCGTTTGTGTTTCAATATAAGGTTGACCCACATACACGGCAGACAATCGATTACGAGTTGCAACGATGCACGCGATCGTTCGATACGTAGTGCTATCGATTTGATGGTTCGCTTTGCGTTTTTTGTTTTATTTTTGAGGTTAAAGTGTACTGGGGTAAAGGTTGATGCAGGTTAAACCTTTATACCGCTCCGTATTAAATGCAAATATATTGAATGATAAATTTCCCGCATTTGGCCAGCGTGGTGGATTCAAGGCTTAGACCCCTCCCTCATTCCAAGAGAAGATCCTTGCCTGGTAGTGGGACATTTATGGGTTAAATTTAATAAATTAATGTTATGTGTGCTATTGACAAAGCTTGATTAGTGAAAGTAAGCATCGTAAGGGAGCCTTGGATGCGTTTGATATGATTTTTCACAGTTTCTGATTGAATACAAAGTCCCCGTGGTCAGCATGCTAATCACAAGACCTAACCTGGCTGAAATTAGGCAGGAGATTCGCAGACAGAGAAGCACAAATAGGTGCCATTCATGTTAATTATATCTCAATTAATTGTATCAATGAAAAATACACGGATTCACAATCTAAAGATTAAAAAATTAGAACTATCAAATATTTTGAATCAATTAGTCAGCAAACTTTCTTGTAAATATACTCAAAATATTTACAACTGCGATGGTAGGAAGTCACGATACGAAAATAAACGATTAACACCAGTCACTAAAACATCAAGTCTTATTACTGTGTAATTTATTTAGTACGATTCTCCATACATTTGACATTAATCTCTACACTACTTTTATAACATACGTGTTTGACAGTTTTGGGTCGAATAATGTTTTTAATCAGCAATTACTAGAAATAGTACTCCTATTTTTTAATGAAAATTATGATTGTAAAGAAGAATTTGATGAAGTTAAGCAAAAGCAACAGAACTTTTATTCTTTAGTAGTTGATTTTAGTGTATAAAAGACGCCTAAGTCCGATTTACTTTTTAATATAGCGCCGGAAGAAATCTATGCTTTCACAAAATAAAAATAAAACATCTTAGTCTTCAATTTACAATTTCAATACCAAAATCTTACAGAATTACGTCATTAGGACATTAATCGTAACACAGTTAATCTACTACATTAACACCTACAATCCAAAATCAATCTTATGTTTGAATAAATAAAGGTGTATTTCATTTATTGCGTTAAACAGGTGCCCTAATACACGTCCGGCCGTAATGTTTTAGACATCAATGAAAATATTTTGTTATAAATAGTCGGAAATCTGAATGGAATGTATCGCAGATACATTTGAGAGTAGCCGAAGTCGTAAAATTGAAATACCTGTGGCTAGAATGTGTTTAGGAAATGCATTTTATTTTTGACTTATGAACGAGACTACTCCAAACTAATATTATAAATGCGAAAATCTGTATGTTACGCTTATAATCTACTAAACTGAATTCGATGATATTTGACGTAGAGATGGTAGCAGATTAGGTATCAAACATTGTTCAATTAGTACGAGAATATAGCTGATGCAAATACTCCTAGCGCATTTTTTTTCTTTGCTAGTTTCAAAGCTTTCTCAAAATATATTTTATTTTTCAAGATTATTTGGCTATTCTTAAATCGAACCCGGAACTTTACAATCATTAGTGACCGCTACTATTTTACAAATGTAACAAACAACTAGAAGTATCGGAAGTTTATCGCATTCCTACACATTTCTTCAAAGATACGCTTCCATAGAAACAAAATACTGATAAATAATATTCAAAGAAAGTTGATTATTCAAGTACATTAGAAGTAGAAGTATAACAAACCAACTTTCGTATGAAAACCGAAACTCTGTGACAATTTCTTTATAAATTTGATATTTCATACTTTCAGACAGATAATGAATTTACGAGAAACGGATATTATGTTTTATAAATAGTGCCTTTTGAGTGTGTAGAAAAACATTTCGCATTTTTTTTCTTATTACCTGTTTGCTCTTTCAAATTCGATATTCTTACTTTGAATAGATTTTTGATCTGATGACATGGTACTGTGGTTCAAATACTTATCACTAAAACTACGCGATGGTCTCCACAAATATAGTAGGTACGACAATTTATTAGAGATAATATACATATCTAGATTAATATTTGGAATTCTGTATATTTTCATAATCAGTAGTATGTAGTAATTCCAGATCAATAGCGTAATCAAACAGGCCACCAACAGGCTTGAAAGGTTACAAATATTCTAAATACAGATTTTTGTTTTTTTATGTTTGTAAAAATCACCGCATACTCTACACTATGCGGTGACTTTTACAAACGACTACTCCTTTCAAAAGACTACTCTTATCATATTTTTATTAAAGTAAACTTTCCATTAATTCTTTTAAATATAGCAAGATTTTCACAGACACTTTACAGGTGTAAAGCAAAATACATCCGTTGCTCACACGTCTGTACTTCGGCGGTATATTAATACAACGTTTATCGGTTGACATTTAAATCAGCTATTCATAAATAAAGCATACAATACAGACAAACGCACGCAATTACACGTAACGAGACTAATCCTTTTTGACTACGGCTAACTGGTGAAGTATTCGAACTATCCTTTAATTAATTGGTCTAGACTGTGTAACGGTATGAAATTATGTTACGTCACTATTTTACAACCACTAAACAAGTGTGAAAAGGCTAATCAAGCAATATTTTTATAGTTTTGTAATCTTACGGTGTTCCTAACACACGTCGTGTCAGCTCTGATTTGTTATACAATGATCTGCTTCATTCAATCATAATACAAATTCAAAATTGATTGGAAGTGTCAAAACACTGTATTACTTATCAGAGCTTATACGATATTTATTTTTGAGGTAGTAAGAGTACAAAACTAAATACAAAGTAAAACAAATATAGAATTGAATGTCAAAGGCGGACTGGCATACCGATAGACAGTAATTTTCTATATAGGAGTCCATTTCAATATCCAATATTCGTGACCGTTCATAATAATATCACAAAAACTATCAAATTTTTGGTTTTTGTTAATATCAGAGAAGAGCTCAGCATATGTCCTCAGTGTCACACCATATACATGTTCTTTAAAACAACTTGTATTTATAAATATTTTGCTCGTTACCTAAGTTGGCACACTTTTTAACCAAATACGAAGCATCAATCGTCATGTCTATTAGCAATATTTCAGCTTCATAGAAACGGAAGGCACTAGAGTATGACGTAACAGAAAAATAGCGAATCGATTGTTGAATATCACGGCACGGATATACTTGTGACACGCTAATATTGTATTAGTAATGTACCTAGTTTCTGATATCACTTTTTCTTGAGGACACGTTAGTGTAAGACTCTGGGTAATTTGTGTCTCCAATTTATCTTCATTTTGCTGAATAATAGGAATTATATATTTTAATTATTGAATCTTCGATTTCAGTTTTGTTCTATTTAGTTCTTTTAACAACTTATACGTTGTGAAAAGCTTTAACAAAAAACATAACACGAAAAAGTACCTAATCGTTGACTTTGTCAATTCATTCTATAGGGAGGTCCTAAACCCTATTATGTGAAGATATGAAGAGTATGTGACCATCCAATGCCAAAAACACATTTATTTCGTTAGAATCGATTCCGTGCTCTCCTGTGTATCGCTATTGACGAGGTCATGAATGTAACTATTATGCATTATCCTCACTATATCTATGAAAGAAACCAAAGCAAAAACCCCCTATTCTTATAGAAATGTTTGCACGGCAACTAAGACACTCAACTAATAGGCACAGTCGAAATAAACCTTTTTATATTTTCTTTATAGCCATATAATAATTTTATTGTGCCTGTAAGCAGTCGCATAAAATGTTTAAAGCTTTAACTAAATACGTGAGTACGAGATTAAAATAGCCATTCAAGTAGTACTTACGTTTGACACTTGACCTTAATAGTGAGGTGCGATGATAGTTTTATGTTGAGTGTTGACTTAGAGGGAGAGTAATGTGCTTGGAGAGTAGTGTTTGAGTTTAAATTAGTACTATGAGTTCAAGTACTGCTTCAATGAGCTTGAAATTGAAAGATGTTGTGTTTTCTTTAGATTTTTTTGATGAGACGCTGTATTTTAGGAGCATATTTATGTAAGTGCATTAACACACGAAAGTTATGGGTGTGAGTAGTCCATAGAGTTTCAGATCGTAGTCCTAATTCTTACTTATACATGTATACAAGCCAATTATATGGTTTAGGCTGCACATATAAGTATGTTTATTAATAGACTATACTAGACAATGTTGCTTTGTTGCCAATGAAAAGTAATTTCTATTTATCCATTTTAAAGGGCTAAGGCATTGCTATTATACTAAGCAAAAATCTTTTTCAAACATAAAATCAAGCCCTTTTTCTCATAGCAGCGGCAGGTAAAGACCAGAAATTGCCACTTGGTACAATCCTTACAAACTTTCCTTGCTTAATTCACATCCATAGACTTTACCAAACAGGCCCGCCGGTTAAGAGTATAAAATCATAAAATTAAGGTATATAATAATAAAATCTTAATTCTGACGATGAAATCAAGCGTCAAAGCCATTTAAAACAAAGCTATATAAATTTTCCTGCTAAGTTAAGACCAGTATTATTCGTATTGCACGCTACATTGATTGTATAATATCACTTTACTATAGGGTCACATCTCAGCTGAGATTCAAGGCCAAATGCACACAATACACACATAATTGTGTATGTGTGTGTTTGAGTAGGTGTGTGTGCATAAGTTATAAAGTAGCCGTGCTAATAAGATTCTCGTTTAAATAATTATATTTATATTTACTACATTACTTTTGCTGTTAGCTGTTGTGTAGTAACTTTTGTAGTCGTAAAGGCTGTTGCAGACTAGCGCTATTTAATTTATTGCCAATTTCTGTTACTACCTATTTATTATTTGGCAAGTGACTGCGTCTGTGGCGTTACATACGGTGTGTATGTGACTACCGCGCAGAGGTCTCGGGTTCTCGGTTCAAAGCCTGCGTCGCGTCGGGCCAAAAAGTGTTGTTTAAAAAACGTGCGACTTTTTTTCTTTGGTCACGGTTTCTAGAGCAATATATTTTTTTCTTAAGTTAACTGTATTTGTTTCCTGCACGCAACGCAAAACAATTAAATATTTAATTGCGAAGTAGGGACTAATAACATAATGATAAATGAATACATTTGTATCAACAAAGGATGGATTTACCATAAATGTAATTTTCCTTAATATTATCAATTTTGTTCTAATTTTGTGTTATTTATGTTTACTTATTATTATATGTAGAATCCTTTCAAACCGTTATTTCACAGCACAGCTCTTGATTGATTAATATACATTTCTGTAACGTGTCAAGTGTCAGTATAATTACCATTTAACAACTCACACACGGTCATCCGATTCTAAACTAAGCAGAACTTGTAGTACAACAATCAGATAACCGATAAACATACTTATTTATTTCTAAAAGTCAAATTTACAACCAGGCTCAGAACAGATATTAGTGATCAACCCACTGATATGATGAACCAAAAAAACGAATAAAGCCATTACATTTTATCATCAAATTCATTACAGCGGCTTTACAGCAATAAAGTATTTAAATAAAATAGCAAAATTGCCGTTAAATATACTAGAAAATTAACCGGTGAACTATCATGAATGGATTGACGAAGTAACGACACAGTCGAGTGGGCACCTTTACGTTTCGACTCGTGTACCGCTCGTTGGCAAGGCTGCGCTAATCGCGACGGAAGGTCTGCGCGTGCGCATGTGCTACTGTTCTACGGTTGTACATTATTGCACGTGTAATGTGAATTAAGTTACGATTTCATTTGCGATGATGAGTTTACGTGTAGTTATTTATAGTTAGGTCTCTAGGTGCATCATGAGCTTGAAGATTTATGAGGCTGCTTAAACTAGAACTAGAAGGTTTATTTAAAAAATTCAGCAACTACAGGAGTTTTTTGGGGCAGTTAGTTCCATAATCATCGGACTCGGAATCACACCTGGACTTTTTCTATTCTTCCTTAACTTGCCGTTCTGCTGGGCTATAGCTCTGATTTCAATACCCTCAGTATCCTTTACCCTGATTTTGTTCCCATTTTTGTCCAGAAGCCTCGGCAGAAGCCGTTATCCTTACACTGTCCATTTTTAAGTCTTTATTGACATAACGTTTATTTTGGGCATCCACGTGTAATATAGTAAAAAATCTACTAACGACTGACTTTTTCACGTGAATCATGCCGTCTGCATATTTTGTGATCTCTATGTAATTGTTGGTAGATTATTTCCTTCGTTTGTAATTGCTTGAACTGATTCCCATGATACAAACAGTAGATACTTACCTGTTATTATGTAATTATATTGTTTGTTTTTTTAAGTAAACTAGGTACTATGTATGACTTACTGTCAGTTGCTACGGGTTTTGTAGTAAAGTTGTAATATTTGTTGCTTGATGTCACCATCGTTAGAATCATGAAGTAAAATAAATAGTTTGATTATTTCGAACCTTCAATTAAATTCGTGATATCAAAATAGAATAGCATTGATTAATGTGATTTTTAGCATTTTAGAAGCATCACTAGCGAAATAAAACTAGGAGCAACTTACACCTTTGCCTTAACTATCAAAAGAATACTATTAAAATGATATCGTACTGTTATACTGTTGCTATGTCAGTTTCTAACCAAACATGACAGCAAAAAGTACCAAACGTACGAAAATCATAATTATTACTATTAACTTTGACTACCGTTCATCTATTCATAATTTACCAAAAAACTAGTGAAAAAATCATTCTATCATTTCTAACGTAACTGTTAAAGAAATCAAAGGTCACCATTGCGTTAGTGAAACCGTCAGTAATTAGCATGCAACGACAATTACTTCTAACACGACATCCATTGACGTTTCAGTATGAAATATGAAATGCACGCCTTGAACAAAACCATCGATGTATTGTTTAACAATTATTGTTGTTCTAATAGTTTTTGTTTTGTAATGTGACCTTGTTACTGGCCTTGTGCATAAAGAGGGTTAAGGAGAGTAAAAACAATTGTGTCGTAAGTTAAATGGTTTCTAAAATTACTTATTTAATTGTCCATAGTGACATGTTTTTGCTGTAAGAATGACGGGTTTCAGGCTTCAGTGAATTTTGTAAGATTTGAAAACTAGTTAGCTAAGATTAAGTGTGCTGTTTTGAAACGGGAACATCTCACAAGACCTAAACAAGATATATGACCTTTTGAAATTGTCATATGAAATTATGTTAACTGGTACAAAAGGCATACTGATAGTTTTATTCGGTTGTATTCGAAAACTGACATACATAAAAAGAGTATCTGTAGAAAATTTCGTGCAATCATGTGAATCCGTTTACTTAAAATTTTAATCCAATTGAAAATT
This sequence comes from Anticarsia gemmatalis, assembly GCF_050436995.1. Taxonomy (NCBI): domain Eukaryota; kingdom Metazoa; phylum Arthropoda; class Insecta; order Lepidoptera; family Erebidae; genus Anticarsia; species Anticarsia gemmatalis. The sequence goes on along the minus strand of NC_134753.1, from coordinate 2,854,746 downwards.
ATAAGAGCTTGAAATCACTGGGGAATGTGTAAAATTAAATTTAATAGTAATTTAATCCAATCGAATAATGTTCAACTACGAGATTTAACTTTAACCACAAATGCAGGTTTATTTTACATAATCCTGATGCTCACTTTTGCTTTAAAAATTCACAATAAATACCCGAAATCCATTAAAACGAAACTATTCTCTTGCAAAATTTCGTCTGCTATTGCAAAACGTGTTGCGAAACGCAAAATTGCATTTTTAACGTACCGTAAAAATGTTCGTGTTTTAACACAAAAGCCATTCGGCTTTTTGCAAATGAATGATTTTATAATTATGTCGTGTAATTAATTTGGGTTTTAATCAACTTAAATAGGGGTTAAATATGACAACATTTATTTAACATGACAGTTGACACTAATGACAGATAAACTTTTACTACAAAAGCAAATGCCATAATACTATTCAGCCTAACATTTTAATAAAACAAAGTTGAAAAAAGAATAACACCTTTTTCTATCACTCTGGTTCCAAGAAGCCCACTGCCTTTGTATAATGTCAAAATTCAAATCTAATTCAGAAAAGGAACGGCGCGGCGGGAAATATTTACTTTTTTATTTCAGTCGGACGCCGGACGAGACGGAAGCAGTGGCCATACTTTTCGATAAAATAGGATTACTTTACGATCAATGAACACTAGTTATTTCATGCTTGTTATGAGTTAAGTGTTCGTAAATGAAATAATGCTTATTATAGTCGCGAAAAGTAATTATAAAAGCAGTTATTTAATAGTTATTCAACTGTCCCAACCTAAGTCAAACAGTTAAAGAAACCCAGATATTCAATTTGTTGCAAAGTTTACATACTAAAGTCATAAAATTAACATAATGTTGCTATAAAATCACTAAAACACTCTGATAAATCAAACAAACGTGCAACAAATAATATCAAATAAACTACAAAACATAGTTCCCCGACATTTCCTTTGCGTGTCATATCTAAACTGTCGCGCTGATTTTCTCAGAATATCTGGTCACCCTACACGCACGGTGTAATGCACGGGGGTGTAATAATTTACTATTCACACACACTCGTACACACACCCGCACACGTACAATTCACGGCTTAATATCGGCAATAACAGCAACTTTTTCCCACTCCCCCTTTCGCCGTGTAATTTCCCCAGTCCCGAATTATAAGCTCATGAATCATGGCCGACGCAGTAACGTTTTTCTGTGTGCGTGTGAAATTCGAAAGGTTTATTTACAGCGTCAGTTTTTGAATCGAAACTGTTATTCTGTGTTCGATGACTTCGTATAAAATTGTATCGCTTACGTTTTCCAACTGGGGATGCAACGCTTTCGTCCTGGCCGCTCGTCTTTGTTGCTTTATAGAAAAAAATACACTGTGTCGCTTTTTATTTGAAGTTCGAACTTCTCTTTTTTTTATTCTGGAACATATTTTTGCTCTTTCGTCGAGTAATCAACGCGAGCCGTTGAAGTTATTTTTATTTGATTTAGTGCTGTAATATTTGTTGAACGCTAAGCGTTGAGACTGGTTTTTAGTACTACGCTTTGTGCATCGACAAATTGCGTAGTCTTCTCACGTTTGGCTCTTAGGAATTTTCCCATGACTGTTTAGAGTACGTAATGGTTTTCTCTGTAGGTAAGTGGGTATTTTAGTAGGAATACGATTTCGAATAGTAGTATGTTTTGATAGTATCGAGACCTCGTACTTGGCGGACAGACTGGGAGTAAATAATCATCTTGTCCAAGGAAGACTAAACTCGTTGGTCATAAAATCATATGTTTTTTGGTTTATAGTATTATTTTCTGTTATATTTCCAGCAAATTGACGGCAATGGTATTTGTTGCTCTAAAACTAAACTTAAAATGTCTCTCGCAAATAATTCTTGAAGCTCAACACGAATATCAAAATCACTAGTCAATTTACCCTTTGACATCAAAATTGACCCATCTCCAACACAAATCCGAGCTATTATTTTGACAATACACATTATTATTACGAAATCAATTTCCCGTTTGAATGACTTAACATTCTGTTGACGTCACAAACGTCCTGTTCGGAATACAAGACAGAAATACAAAATAGGACTACGTCCTGTATTTATCAAATGTTTGGCCAACACTTTGAGTACTGGGTCTGAATTATTATTTTATTTGTTTTTATATTGCACGTTGACAAATATTTGGCCATCACTGTGCTGTGTGGTGAAAGTACCATATTTTTTATCCAAATTATGTACTTATACGTTAACATTACGGGTAAAAGAAAATCTTCTCACTTCAGCAAGACTATTAACATCGCAAAATACTTCTAATACTCGATACAATCAATAAAATTTACGAAGCACTCGATGAAAAAAAAAATACCTGGACATTCTTCCGATTTGTTTTAAGCCTAAAATAACAAACACTGTCGGTTCTTTCAAACAAATAATATCTATAAATCACACCAATGTCATAACACGATGACCTAAAATCACACATCGATTTAAAAAAAATAACTTTATTCTTATAAAGCAGAGATTTAATAATATGCAACATGCATAGAATTTCTAAACATTTATAAGGTACATTTTCAACAAGGTGGGCGAAGTTCCGTTCCTAATATACCTAACTTCATACCCCATTTCACCTAAACCCACAAACCTACAACATAGTCTGTCTTAGCAACAACCTCGTCTTCAGATACCTGACACATGCCTCACTACTCCCTACATAAGCGTTTGTGATCACAACACGTGACACGACGCATTGTACAGAGCTTTAGCTGGCTTATATACGTACATATTAACGTTTCATTGAGATAGGACATATTTAATACGATGTGCATTTGAAATGAAAATCTATATCTATACTCTATACTAATATATAAAGCTGAAGAGTTTGTTTTTTTTGGTTGTTTGTTTGAACGCCCTAATCTTAAGGACTACTGGTCCGATTTGAAAAATTCTATTAGTGTTAGATAGCCCATTTATCGAGGAAGGCTATAGGCTATATATCATCACGCTACGACCAATAGGAGCAGAGTAACGGTGTAAAATGTTACAAGAACGGGGAAAATTATGACTCTTATGTCATGCAAGCGAAGTTGCGCGGGTCAGCTAGTATTGATATAAAATACCGAGAAAAGTAGGTATGTTCTATTATGCAATATAAATAAATTGTTTGCAGACAGATAAAAACTATCTATCTTAAAAACTAAGATACGATTTGCATCGGCATAACAATTTCGCGTTATGTATTAAATATCCCCGCGTCACATTGGAACTGTAATTGTTAGAAAATGGTAATATTTTTTCTAGTTAAATAGTTTTAAAAACGCTTTTTATAGAGACAACGAATGTCTGTCGAACAAATTGTCTCTGTAATCTGATATTTTATTACTGCACGACATTTTTTCCTTTTAATGGATTCATACCGATAATATTACCCCCTATTACAAAACATGAGCAACAAAATTTCAACACTGTTCCTAAGACAGAAACACTACCTATTAAGTAAACTTCAGTCCTCTTAGTCACATCAAAAATAGCTTAACACCATTACATAATTCTACATAAAATATCTAAAACATTTCTTAAAAAGTGTTTCTAATATATTTTTCTAGACGACATTAGTCCCCAGTTTCATGTTTTTTTTTTCTAAAAAGTAATTCCCTTAGGCTTTGACGTTAGATCTTAGTCATTTAGTTTTAATAGAATAAGACGTGAAGTAATAATGTCTTCTCTGAAAGTTTCAGGTCTAATTTAACTTAAATTATATTACTTCGTCGCCATTACAAAAATAAATAGGATCGTGTGTCTTATTTATGTTGTGCTTATGTATTTAGTTTTAAGGTATTCGAAGTTATTTATTTCTAAAGGGTTTAAGGTTTTTGGTGGGAATATGTTGTCTTGTTCTTGTATTTAGTAGTGTGTGTTAGATCTCGTAAATCACTAAACAGTAGGTATATTTCATAATCTGTTAACTACGCAACATTTCCCAGCTAAGCTGTTATGCTTTTATATACTTAATATATCAATTAGAAACCATTCGGTGTCAGTCAAAATTAATGTAATTATATAAATAGGTTATTATAGAAAGTGAAACATAATTTTCACTTACAAAGTTACATACTATACATACAACACATACTCGTATAAGCTTTTATTTAAATATAAAATTATCTAAAGAGACCGGCCGGTATATCGATGAACGCTCGCCACCTATTACAGGGGACTAACATAATAGCAAAACGTCTGCGTATTTCATACACCTCTGCCTACACCTTTGGCTATAACAAGCGTTATAATATGTGTCTATAGACACATAAAGCTACTCATAACTTCTAAAATAAAACACAAAGTATCATCCGCCAACATTCCTATACAAACAGAACCTTATCAAAATATTAAAATTATTTGGAATTCCTTCGACTTGGCAAGAAAAACAATTTGTAAAAGTAAATAAAATTACATCTGTACAGGGATCCTTTAGATACACAGCCTCTGTAAAGTCTCTCGCTAAACTTTGTACGACTTAAGGAACTTTTTCGAACAAACACACTCACATAATTTGTGTGAGCGTGTGTACACTGCCTACCGTACGGTTAAACTTGCGTTTCAGTTTAGGCTTGCGGCAAATTTTGAGACTATTTTTGGACTGAATTAAATTAGTCTAACTACTTTAATTTAAAAATGATTCTTATTGAAATAAATAATATTAATACAGATTTTCAGTATCGGCTGTAAACTGATCATTTATATAGTGAGAGTGAAAATAATTTTACGAAAAAATAGGATGATATGTCTTTTACTGGACTATTTTTCAAATGGTTCTGTACACTTTTGCTGTAATTCTTACCCAAATTCACGTCATAAAGAAGTGTAATGAGTAATAAACTATAGAGGTCAAGATTTTTTATGTCATTTTAACCGCTTTCGATTTCAACTCCACAAAAAACTTAAAAGATGCAATTTAACAAAAACTATAGTACTTTTTAAACCATTCGTAACATTCAGTAAAAAGTATAAAATCATAGTTTTTACTCTAAAACCAATTCATTTCGTAATCAGTTGTTATATTTGTTTTTCTTGAAATAGCCACGTCGCCTTAAGCCGTCGCTAGTCAGTCGCGGGCCTTACGCACAGATGTAATCCGTCATGACACGGCACGACTACTCCCGTCATCGGATCAAATTATACTAATTTATTACACACCACACACGTACACCTTAACTCTATTACAATAAAGATCATATTTCAACAACTCAACGGCAAAAATAACTTGGTACATTTTCATTAAGACGTTCTCTACTAAACTCCCTACTATTAATATCGGAATGTTTTTAGAAATTTTCACGTTTGTTTTTTACGCTATTTTGAAAAGTATGTAAGAAGGTCGCGTTTGGTCGTATTACGCAAAATATTGTGATGTTCGTCAGATGTTTGAAGAACACTCATTCATATAAAAACTCCTTGAATATCATCACTTGAGAATAGTGGCATGAATGAGAGAATTTTGCGAAGTTGCCTTTGAATCTTTTAGTTAGAGTCGCGATATCAATTTCGTATCAAACTTTTAAACGTGTAGTACCTAGCTCTTATTTGTGGGAGACGTTAGCTCGACAGTGGCACAACATAAGTAGGTAAACTACAACAAGTATAACCGCATAGAACATGTTCTGAAGATTTTCAGTGATATAATCTATCACTCTTGTCAATTCATATTATATTTATCTGAGTCGGTTAAGCCATTCAATCACTAATACGTAACAGACAATCGAGCTTTTTTGTGTAGAGAAAAGATTTTTTATTACAAGTTCATACATACTATAATGCGAAAAGACTTTTTCCCCGACCTAACATTATTAAATCAATTTCATCACCATCCCCCTCTAAGGCAAGGATCTTTCTTCCCGGAATAAATTACAAACACCAGTAGTATTCTCAATTCTAAGATCAAAGTCTACTATTTAATTAAACTTCCCAAGTAACATACGTCGAATATACATACAGCTTTATATAAACAGAATCCAATCAATTCCAATACATATAGAAACAATTTTGATTAAGGTCCTAGTCCAATACTACGTAACGCAAGATGCAATGTCACCGACACAGTGTGCAGTGTACCGAGTTCTCTTGATTCCGCCTCAATGGACGGTGCAGATGACAGCATCGGTGTAGTGTGTATCAACCCGAGGAATTCGAGTGATAAATCCTTTTGAATGTGCGTAGATTTCGGCTGTGGATGTTGTGTATTGTGGATATTGATAATTCTATATATTTGTTATTGCTAGGTATTTATCAATTGGTAATAGGGTATATTCTTATTCTTTAACAACTCATGTTCATCCTGAAACTAAATGTAACTATTCATAATTTTAGTTTATAGCAGAAAACGTAATCGTCTTGTAATTGACATGTTCCTAGTTCATTTCAGTTCAGTTTTCAGTTGTAATAGCAATTCGAACTTAGGGCAACACCTACAAATTAACAAGGACTGTTTTAAAAATGATTATGACGTTTTGTTAATTCTATTTATGACCTATTTCTTGAGGTACTACAGTTTCACTTTCTTGAGTATTTTACGTCTTTAAACTAGCAATTCCTGCAAGACGGATTTTGAAAACAACCGCAAATATTATACGCAAGCAAAGGTTACACTTACGACAGTATTCAACCATACTTATCACTTTTGGCCTTCAACCCGAATTTTACTTACACTATATACCTACTACATATACATACCAAGGACATACATTATGTACCATACATCAGCCTGATAGCTCCACAATTGCGCTCCATTTATACAGTTACCGTACATTTGATCACAATAGACCGCTTCATACTCGCACTGTATACGTTTTGTTGGACTTCAGTCTATAATATACAAAGGAGTGCTTGACATATAGATATAGGACACCTAAATCTAAGTAGTAAAACGTTGGTTTTAAGTATTTCTGTCTCTACAATACAGGTTTAAATGATAGAAATAGCATTATATATTGTGTAGCGTGAGGTTAGTTGTCTAAAATGATAATGTAAAGAAGGAACATTTGATCGTGTTTAATCAAATGGGTATCTCATTATTATTTACTCTTTATAAGAAATCAAACCATCGAACCTTATGCGAAGTTGTAGCAGTGAGATGAGCACTTTATCCACTGAGCAATAATACCATACGGCACCGAATGATATTTCCACACATACCAGAAATTTTGCAAGAAACAAATTTCTCATCAACTTATACTAATTATAATAAATCAGACAACAAATGACGCTTAATAATGTATTGTAAATAAATTTAATGAATAACACAAAATGCACAAATATCTAATAATACATACATAAATGTTCGAATAACACAATACACTCCCTATTCAAGTTATAAAGTCTATTCCCGTCAACAGCTGACATTGATTGATACGGGACAAGTATTCACGCTGCTCCGTGTTGATACCCGTGTTTATGTTATTATCAATAGCAGACACCCGGACATACCCGGTCATACCCGGACATAACCGGACATAACCGGACACCGGTAGACGTGCCCGGATGTCGGAAGCTCCCGAGCAAAAGTTTCCACCGTATCAGATGTGTTGATAAGATTTTCGTTTTCGCTTTGAAGTTCTTTTTGACAGTTACAAAAGTTTACAAACCTTTTTTTAGGTGAAATGTTGATGAACTGTATAATATAATACGGGTGGCAACATTAGAAATGTTTGTGAATATTTTGAAGCAACATCCTGGCAACATGATGAATAAAAATCTAAATTTAAATTTCGATCCATTGATTCGAGATTGATTGTAATAGATTAACATACTTTTTTATCAGAGACCTAGAAAAAAAAGGAATATACATGTGATTATTTTAGGAGTGGGTGCTATTCTATTTTTATACCAAATAAAATAATCGAAACAAAAATTTAACTAGTGGATCAATTTTTTATAGTGAATGTTTTAAATCAGATGCTTACGCCTGCCCTGCCCTAACTAATATGTTTTTATATTTTCAGATCAATAGAGTGTCACACAATACATAAATCCGGAAACATATATTTTAAAGAGCACTCAAAAAATCACACAATTCCGAAAAACGAATACACATGTTCCGTTGTTAGTGTACACCTAAAATAAATCTTTTAAACGATTCGCGCGTCGAAACGTTGCGGTGCAGATTGACACGCCACCGTCCCACATTAGTTGTGCACCGGCATTCGGGAACCGAACACTACACTGCTAACAGACATCACTATTTATACCACTTGCCAACATAAAAAGACCTCTGTCACCTGCTCTAAATACCATCAAAACTTACATTGTCTTACCAACACCAAGGCTCTAGCTACACTGGCCGAGTTTTATTTTAAGCCGCTAATGACTGATGCGTCATTTATGCTTTTTTTTAAGTATTTCGAAGACAATAGGCGACGGTACACATGTTGTCTAATGGACTGTCCGTTCGTAAAGCGATATCAAAGTGAGACTGGAGTGAAATGGCCGTATTTAATTTATTATTATTGCTGTTTACACGCATATCTCTTGGTTGAAAATGGATTTGAGACGCGTAATCGTGTTTGACTACCGACTGTACTGGAGTTTAAAAAGAAGTAATAGACAGTTTGTAAGCTGTCCATGTACTTGTATTACAATGAAAAAACACAGAAAAAGTTGTTTGCCAAAACAGATGAACGTTATTGAAATAGTTTTGACACTGGCTGCTAAAAAAACTATTTTGTTACTACATGTCTCTTTAAAAATAAATACTCGAATAAATTACGTTTAATGGCGTAATTAATTTTAAATATTACTCTACAACGTGTGAAGTCATTAATTTGATCTGTCCTAACATTGTAATTATTTAATTTCGTGCCTTTATTAATAATCTGTCAAAACACCAAAGAGAACAATATTTTTTTCCTTTTGAGTTCTATTTTTAAACGAAAGCCAGTGGTGTTGTATAATTTCCTTATTTATGACCACAATAATACACATTAACATTAATTATTTTTTTAAATGCACGTCATATTCAGTTACTCAGTGTTCATTTGTAATTACAATTACTAAAATTAATTTACTACATATTTATATTTTTGTTCACGCGTAAATTAAACATCGTATCTAATTTAAAACCGATTTGAACTGTCAGTGTTCGAATAACCGTAAAATCGATTGAAGATTTATAGGTACTTAGGTACGTCACTAGCGCGGTTATATCTCAAAGCAAATGTGTTTCTGTTTCGAATCTGTCGCGTGCTTATCATAGACAAGATGTCACGTCAATCCAACTGTCGGGATAGTGATGCACTCAGTTGCACTTTTGGCACCGCTCTACTTGTCTATGTGTGATCCAACTATGGTGTTACATCACTAGTTAAATAGTCGTTGACACTGTTTAATTAGTTTATAATTGGATTGTTGAGTAATTAGCGGTGGTGGTGTTGGGAAATCGATACTGTAATTATACTAATTAGGTTTCATTTTTTCTAGATTATAGTCCTAAGGTTTAGAATTCTATTTGTCTAAAGAAAAAATGTTACGTATTTGTAAGTATATAACACATAAAATCCTCGCTTGTTCTCACGATGGTAAGCAGAGAATAAAAGACGCCACTATAATATTCCATATAAATTATTAAAATTATAAGTACGCTTCGAACATTATTTTGCAAAGTAATACAATTTATCACAGAATAAATCTGTCAATTTATCCTATAACAAGATATTTTAGCAAATGGTTTCCTGCCTGCATTAATGTGTTTTTTCCCGTCTCGGAATTTATTTGTATTTTCATGTTTATATTTGAATGAATAAACAGCTATTTTTCACATTAATACACAATCAGCGACCACGGCTAGTCACGGGTAAAATGCAGGAGTCTTCAACTATTGTCACGCCAAATTTCATTGAAATCTGTTAAGCGGTTTAGCTGTTAAAGCTCATCCAACAAACAGACTAGGGGTCAACCTAGTGTCAAAGTTGTTCAAGCCACCCGAAGGCTATTGATGTGGCTTAACGACTGTTATCTTAATTGACAACAACCGGGACCGATTTTAACGTGCTCTCCGAAGCACAGAAATGCCCAGTTCAAATACCACTATGCGGTCACCCATCTATGAAATGACCGCGCCAAGGTTTGCTTAACCCACAGATCGTTTAGCAACCGGCTAGCGCAACTGGCTATGGGAGCCTCAAACGCATGTTTATAAGTAGAGTTAGTATTAAGTTTACTTGTTTAATGTTATGTTTATACCCGCAAGAAAAATCACAATATAGAAACAAAATACATATTCAAAGTCTAAAAAGTAGTACCAATAAATATTAAACACGACTCTACGGTCTTCGTATTGCTAGTACACAGTTCGATTTCCATATCGAGTGAGGGTCACCGATGTACCGTACACTTGCGTACCGACTGTATCCTATCAGAATATATTAACACGCGCCTCTGCTTGTGTCAATATGGTCAGAGGATTGATGTGTGAATTTATAATAGCGTTTGTTTGCCCTATTGACCGATTATATATGTACACTGACATACTATATACATACACAGTATCTATGCGTCAAGTACTTAAATTATTATTCTGTAGATGGGTGACCATCTTATTCGTATCGAGTTCCTCCGTGTTTCGTAAGGCACATTAAATTGTGGGTGTCATTTTCAAAGATGTTTGACAGTTGGTAATTTGTAACTGAATGGTAGGTTGTTATAACTCGGGTAACTGGGTTGAAGAGTTTCGACTGGAAGGTAAGACTGGAAGCTGACTCCAACTTAGTTGGAAGAAAGGCTAGACTGATGATTCTTTATAGACCACAAAGAATCATCAGTCTAGCCTTTCTTCAATCAAAGTATTCCTTTCTATTCTATAGTGCGATGATTCGCATTGATCGTTTTACATACTTTAAGATAAAAAAATGTATTCAATTTCTGTAGTGTAATGTAAGTTATGATGTCAAAACGCTGCAAAGTTACCAGTGTCCAGTAATCGTTCACCTATCATAGTTACGAACAGAGATAGAAATTTAACATTATAAACCGTGTACCGTGTACTAATATCAATGAACAAACACGGTACACATCTAATAATACACAAACATGTGTGTGTTTGTACACACGCACACACACAAGTGTTGTGTTTCTGTGTACTGTTACTAATTAATTGTGTTTGTGTTATAATTGGGTTCGTGTTGCGACGTAATTGTGACTTTATTGACGCTTTTTATTGGTTTATTGTTATTTAATACCTATTGGTGATTATGTTACTGATTATTGGTTCAGCGTGACCTAGTTTTCTAGGAAATAGTTAAGTTTTTATCGATTCTTCTAAAAGATAAATACCGCTTTTGTGAATTTCTACACGGCAACTGAAAAATAATGAAATACGAATGGCAGTGTATATTATATGAATGCTGTTTACGAAGTCTTAGGTTCGATTCCCGAGTCAGGCAATGTGTTAATATATACTTCTCTAATTCATTTCTAAATATCTCTTAATAGTAGCCCGGAGTTTGTTGACGTGCCCGGTATATACCAATAAGTTAACTCTTTGTTACATGGGACTACCTTTGTAAATGGTGACTTGTGGGTGTATTTCATACACTTCTGTTTACACCTTCGGGAGTAACAGGCGTGACATATCAATAAAAGCTTTTAACTTTTTTTTATCAATGTTTAATTTAAATTAAACATTGATTAAATTAAAATGGCAGCTTATAATCCAACGTTAGCACATTATAGCAGTAATAAAAAATACAATTTCCATATTGTAGCGAACCGTCCTAGTTCTCAGAAATATTTTTTCCTACGATTCATATTTTATTTTTGTACTAAAACAAAAGTGCTAATTGAATATTATCGAACAACAAATCTGTGCCAGTAATAGTTTATATTCCTAGAATTGACTCGAGTTTAGAACGAAAACTAATTGTGAAAATGGGGCCACTAAGTCTGGGAAACGAACTACGTTTATGCCGTATAAGATTGTATGTAGTCAGTACTAGATCCATATACTTTAGAGGTTTGGTTAGGTTAGGTCCATTGGGTTAGAAAGCGTGTTGTAATTTTTAAAAATATTATATCTTTAGTCAGGTAAAGGTCATCGATTTTATTTTCATCAGTGTCTGTCTTTGCCTGTTTCTTGCCAATCCTCTTAATAGATAACCAAGTTTATGCCACAGCTTGGAGCAGTATGTATAACTGATTTGAATAAAATTCAAGATTTAGAAGTACGACTCTACGCAACCATTATCAATTGTATAAAATAAATGCATTCGGAACTTAACCTCCAAAACTACTATAGACTACCAGACCGCGTATTTAATACCGCTTTCTCTAGGCTCATCTATTTTAAAGCCCTTTTAAAATGACCATAGAACAAAATGCCCGCGTTTTGAATGGCCACATGACCACGCTGTGCGGTACAAGTCAATTATTGCGCATCGCGTCACCGACTTAATAGGAGCTTCCCGCTGACCGATTAACCCCGTCTCCTCGTCTCCCCGCGGCTCGCACCTGAAATTGTTACTAATTCACTTTTAAACTAACTACACGGTACGCGACTTTGTTGTGTAGTTTTCAGACTATTTGTGAATGGTGAAAAGTAGTTTTAATTTATTGTTATACTTCTGAGGTGTAACTGTTGTTTCAAGTCACTTGGTTTTTTGATTGACATTGTCATAACATTATTATTTTGATAGATCTTGTGTAAGCTTGAAGTTAAGAAAGTCTTTTAGCTTGACTCAAAATGGTTTATAACTTGAAGTCAAGAGTGTCGTCGAGCCATTTTATCGTGTCCCATTTTAGCAAAAAAAATAGTCTAATATCTCTACTATAACGTTCAAACAAACAAAACTATTTTTTTTATTCATTTATCAAATATCTACTTACATTAAAGATACAATCAAGATCGAGAACTAAACCTAAAAACTGAAAAAATATTTAAGCAAATCTTTCAAATTGATCAATTCCTTTCGTCTCTTATACCTTGATAGAAACGACAATCAACAAAGTTTTGTTTCATAGTATTCTATTCTTTATAACAATTCTTTGATTCTCAAAAAAACTGTCACAAGATTCATGAAAGGTTTTGTAGTCCTATACTCTTTCTTATTCCTATAATATTTTCTTTGATAAATAATATTGATATATAATATATATTTGATACATAATACAAAAAGCTATCATACACGTAGTTCTGTAATCTTCTATTCTTTACAAAAGTACACAACATAGTAAACTACAAAACAGCAACAAACAAACTCTTGAATCGCAAGCCGGGTTTAAATTTAACCGAGCCTAGTTTACCCAATGATGGACGGTCGTAGCACCACTATATATCTGTCATTCATATTGCAACTGTCCGCCACTGTACTAGAAACCGTTTCACTCATTATATTATAATAATTTTAGTTGAGATTATAATGGACGAGGTGCGGAAATGCGTTTTCGTTTGGTATTCTGCAAAGAGACTAAGACGATTTCATTCACGTTTATTTTTCTGGCTATATTATAGCTATGAGTGTTTTAATAACGGTGTATATTAAGGATTATTAAAGGCTGTTTATCATTATTTTGGATACAAAATACTCCTATTATTAAATAGATATCTTTCTTTATTTCACTCAGTACCAAGTCAGTAGAGATACTTTTTCCGATGGTCTCAAATTTAGTTATTTTCCCGTAAATCAGGAATTATATTAAAATTAGTATTTATATTAATATAAGTTACTAAACATATTATGTATCTAAGTATCACTAACTGGTGAATAAGAATAGCCCTATCAAACATTACAATACTTTTGTTTAACAATAATAATTGATAACATTACAGTAAGACATCACACTCTCACTACTAAATTCCTCATGTTTCCACATATTCTACACAAAAAAAAACGTATCAATAACATCGTGAGAATTTAACCTGTCATTCACACTTACTACTATAGTCCGATAACCTAGTACAGAGCCTTAGCACACGTTATTTATCTAGATCAGGGGTTCCCAACCTTTTCTTAGTCCGGGACCACTTGTATATTATTCTTGTTACCAGGGACCACGTTTTTATTATTCTTGTTATCAGGGACCACTATGTTAGTATATTAAAGACAAAGTGTATTTGAATAATCCTGAAAATTGAAAATTTTGAAGTCATTCGCAGACCACATTTTGACTCCCGCGGACCACTGGTGGTCCGCGGACCACTGGTTGGGAACCACTGATCTAGATTATATTTAAGATTTCTGAGAATTTCACATTCTAAATTGTGGTCATCGCCCAGCCGCGAACCTTGCATACAAGGCGCTCTACCAAGTTGTCAGACTATACAAACATGAAGCAAAACTCTCACTAGTAAATCACACGGAATCATAACGATCGTGCGAAACGCTTTGTAAATCATTCGAGATAGTAATTAGAAATTCAGTGTAATTAATTTACGGTATACGTTGTGACATACCGTCGTATGACACGTGATGGAAATTGCGTAAAACGGGTGTAACTCGAAATTGTCCCTGGGGATTGAACTAGATAGGATTTGATAGTGAATAAAGTCCTCTCGCTGCAACTATCTGCCTGTCTTTTCGCGATTAACTCAAAAATAAATAGCTTCCACAATCGGACTGCTAGTAGCTGAATATTCCTACATTTTATCCGTTCTGCATCATTAAGTACAATTTTTGTCTATAAGATGAGCTTAGCATTAAGTTTAACTCGATGGCCAAACGCGAATTAAATATACTGACCAGAATCCTAAAGAAACCTAAAGGAATTAGGTGACCAAGAGGGTAAAAAAAATTTGTTAAATACTTTACTATAATATTGTTCGTTCAGTAAGGTGCAATCAGGCTATAAAAGTGAAGTAATAAATGGCACCTAAACCTACAGTTTTATCATAACATATCTAATTCTAACTACTCACAATACTTATCTACGATATTATAACAGAACTACTTTATAAGTGTTCAATTGCTTCAAATCAAGGTCACATATAAAATAAACTATCTATACTTGCATACTTTATACAAGAGACACTTGAATACAGTTAGAAATACCATAAAAAGTCAACCTTGGGAACTACAATTTCACCAGAATTGCATCAAACACTGACAGAGGGGTCACGGACATCTAAACTGATAAAAACTTCGGATTATCACTCTATTGTTGTCAAAAAAGCGTGCAAAAACTATGTTGAGTCGACGCACACCTGCTGCGGTAGTAGGTAGCTAATATTATTGCAGTAATAAAATAGGTTACACTATTAAAGATGTTATTTGCACGATTATTAGATGTTTTTGGGGATTTGAGATCTATTTGTGGACCAAATATAAATATGATTGTATATAGATAGTATAATATACCTATAATAATCTTTTGAAATTTATTTTTAAAATACACACGAAAATATTTCAATTTGCTACTGAAGAAATAGCGTAATATACAGATAATGACATGTAGGGACGCTGCTAACGTTTTAGTTTTGTGTGTTTAAGTGGCACAGACAAATAGTATTGGGACACGGTCTATTACAACTACAACTTTATTCACTTCAACAATAATCAATGAATTGGTTAGGCCACGCTTTTCATGGCATTGAAACCACGATAGGTCAATGACGAACCATCAGACTAGACAACAAATAGATTAGCAAATCGTATTTATTACACCATTGATAGAAATCTAACCCCGTTTTTTAGAAACCTATTGCCTGTTGTACCTACAAACCATTTTTAACTGGGAGAGAAATTCCGGAGTATGTGGGTTCCACTAAAAAAACACCCCGATAGCCGACCATATATTACGTGAATGGAAGAGCCGTGGGACCTCGAAAATTAACCCACAGACCTAGGTAGGATGAGCATAAATAAAACACCAAATCTGTAGTTTTAAAAGGCATCGTACTATCAATTACTTGTCATAGAAGAGAGCTTAAAGAGCCGAAGACATAGCTAATAGCTATACTACAGAAATTTTGAATCAAACTCGAGACCTCGAGATCTACAGTCTACCACTACCGCTTTACCGGTCGTTTAACGTATCTAATTTATATCACCAAATCACCTAATCACATTAATTCACGCATCAAATTGTCCGATATTGTATGAACTGATTTGAACGAGATTATGTCGTTATACGAAACGGATTTCAATGGCGGCAGACATTAAATTTGTGGTTTTAATTCAATCGCTCGGAACAGTCAATTGACAAGTGAGTTAGGTGGTATTAACTTTACGCCTATGTTGAATCGTTAAGTCGATTGGTAAATAATTGAAGAGGATAATGGCGTTTCAACGTCATAGTTTATGCGGCGATGGGAGCGTGACAAGATTAGAATATATTTAAAATATATATAATACTATTTTGAGATCATAGAATTTAAATAATAAATGTGCAACTTTAATTTAATTAAAATCAGAGGTTTCCTATGCAAGAACCTATATTTCTAGGAACAAAACGTTTCTGTATCTATGGATAAAAGGCTTTTAAGAACAGAATTCACTATGAATGCGTTTAGAACTTTACAAAACAGACAAGTAAGATAAATCTACCCGTGGTTTTAGACATTTCATTTCGAAAAGCTTACGTTCAGAAAAGGGACAGTCGAAAGCAGTAAATATTATAAATTCCAGATACGTTTTTCATAGAACAACAAGTGAATTAACAGAGTTTACCTTCACAAATACCCTCGGACGATTCGAAAACCGGACACGTACAGCGCCGCTCTCTGAATTAGAAACATTTAATCCCGTCTAACTATCTTTTATACGTGTGAATTCAACGTTCGCGAATGTTATTCAAACTAATACCTTATGACGTCACGACGTTTTTGCTGCAAATTGACGTCTCACGTCAATAACATCCGAGAATGATTGACGTGTGCGACAATTTTTTGACGTTTACTTTCTACCTTTCGAAATGTTTTTGACATCTTATGTTGGGTTTGTTTTGGTAGTTTGTACTGTTTTGAATAAATTATATTAGTTCAATGTCTGCTGTATTATATTGAAAATATATCGTTTTGATATTAAGGACTTTGTAACGTGAATATCTTGCAACTTTGTCAACGCTATGAAATTGTAATAGTCCTCGTAAATAATTTCAAATTAGCACACTTGCATATAAACATTAACAACACTGTCCTAGATTTTAAACTTCGCCTACTCTTTCATATAGATTATCATATAAAAAACAAATAATAAATGTAGTTATTCACTAACTGACACGTGCAGCTCCGCTCCAGTACTTTCATTACCGATTTCAGCTGATTACAGGTTGATTTTGAAACAAAATACCTATGTTTGTTTTTATGCTGCATTTCATGAAAATAGTTTTGCGGTTTAGGTGTAAAAGCGAATTGATAGACTTTCGAATTCATAATATTATGCAGTGTGCTGCAAATAATACGGAAATAATGCAATAACTCTAAAAACAAAATGATTTATTAAAAACCTGTATAATATTATGAATTGTGCTGCATTACACATTTTCGTTATAAGTAAAAGTAATACACACTGAGGCACCGCATTTTAACAATTTGTTAATTAGTTTAAGTACTGGCTAAGCTTTTTCTTGAATTGCTTTTTAAATAGACATTTAAGTAAAGAGTATTGTATATAAGGTATTTCGGTTTGAATTCAAACTAGTTGCAGTAACTACATAATGAATGTTCAATGCTTTGTAATACACTCGCTGCTCGCCAATTTATCTTGTAGTACGAAATAGTGGAGCGTTATTTACATTGTTTTAATGTTTTGTTTCTCTCTTTCACAGGTAAGTTCTGCCGCTATTATTGGTTGAAAGTATGCTGGTTAAAAGGTAAGAGTAGGTTTGATAGCTGATCAGCTAAATAAATAATTTTGGTCTTTTACAATAATATAAGAGGACTCTATGGCATAAAATTCGCAAAATGAGGATCGCAGGATAGAATTCGGTATGTATTTATGTCAATTTGACCTTGGTTCCAATGAATTAATGTTTTGGAAGGGAATTAACATGCTTTAGTTGTCAATAAAACAAGATTAGCATAAGAAGGATAAAAGAAGACGATTTTATAATCTACATGGCTGCTTAACTATAGTCTTACAGTTATCAGTAGACATTTAAATTAGGGAACTTTGCTATAAATTGTATAAACTCAGTAGCAGTATGTCTAAATATTGTAAAATATGGGCAATTAATGATGCAAATAGGTGATGTTACGTACAATTTGATGTTATTCATAAAACTGTCACTTTTTTTCTTTTATAATGTTCACAACCAGTGTGCTCACTTGCTGCCCATATTCTTATTATCACATGCTAGTAGGTGCTCCCAACATACGGTATGATCAGAGACTAATAAATAACCTAGCTATATTCATTTAACTTAATTGACGTTTAGTCTATATCGCTGATTGTTTGGCAGCTCCTCGCATGATCAATTATTGTATCAACCACATTGTAAAACTTCTTGGCGATTGAAAAGAGTGGCCGTGAGTTTCTCGCTAGCTCTTCTCATAAGGCTCTACCCCCTTTCCGAGCTAGTGGTAGATTCAGTAATTGTAACGACTATCATAAGTGTCAATATTTGACCTAAATGAATAAATGATTTGATTTTGATTTTGATTTTGACATGCAATTTTATAAAATTTTAATTCAGACTTTCGCCAAGTTTGCGAAATAATCTTCACGTCCGCGACAACTTTCTTCGAGTTTTTGCACCGTTTACCTACTATTGATAGCCGAAAACCGTACAATTGGTGTGTCAAATAGTTTTTACCTGTCGTCGCCGCAGCGGGCGGAGATAGGCACATGCGGCCAGGTTATTGATCCTCATTTGTTAGTTATTATTCTATGCGCGCGCGCAGACGGTGTGCGTCCGTCGCCCGCGCTGTACCCTACATACTGGGAGAGCTTTGATTTTGAGAATAGGAAGGTTGATGATGTTTGTAAAATCACATACCTATTTTTGTTTGATATTTGATGAATTGTGTTGTATCAGTTTTACAGCGTTACAAACGTTATAATACTACTAAGAAAACCAATATAACATTTCTGTATTCCAGAGAAAGGAATAATAGAGAGAGAGAGAGAAAGAAATAGAGGAATGTTTTAAAGAATTTAATGCAAAGAATAACTCCCAAACACACGACTACTAGAAGACACAATTAAAAAACCATATTATTGTATTACTCTCGAGAAAATTTAAACCCAAAAACGATACCTACGTAAATGAACAATCATAATAATCATTTTCCAGTAACTATCACACTTCCAAAAACCGAAAGCTAAAATTCATTTAGCTACAAACCATCATATTTACACTAACGCAAAAGCCATCCCCCAAACCAGTACCAGTAAAGCGTATGAATGAAGGCTCCACACGTTTCAGATGCTAAAGCGATTATAGTGCGGTAACAGCAAACCTATTTTGCATTGAAACATGTTGATCAAGTTAAAGTGTACCGATTAAGCCGTCTTGCTACCGTGAAACGTTCGCCACCGCACATTTGAATACTATTTGATGGCAGGCTGGTTTGTGATTGGTATTTTGTATGTTATAGATGTAAGAAATAGTAAGTGATGTAGGATATGTACCCATACTGTTTTAAAAGAATGAAATTTGTATGTTTGTAAAAGTCCCCGCGACACAAGAGCAATTCTTAGTGCGGGAGTTGTCCTTAAAAAACAAAATATAAAAACAAAATATAAAAAAAATAGTAAGTGATCTAGGTTATGTGACCAAACTTAGTAGTTTGTCTATTACTTACAAGTGAGATTGAGAAGAGGTTTATTGAGGAGGAAAAAGTACCTGTAAGTGAAGATATCGATAATAATGGCTATGAAAATAGATAAGTATTCACTAACACACAACAGTACAACTACAGTAACAATGTACTGTTTTGAAGAGGGGTTAAAGTATTTTAAAGTAAACGAACACTCGTAACAATTCGATTTTACAATCATGTTTTTGATTCAGATTCAAACCTTATAAGGAGTATCCGTACTGTTTTGTATTTCAGTGCTAAACACCCAATTAATTTATACTGGCACAAAATAATATTCTAATAGTTGTCAAATACAAAATAGAAACATACGAACTACTAACACTTAAAATGTGTGCGATAAAAAAAAACAAAGGAAACGCTAGCAGAGTTCATCGACCTCCGTGCCGAAGTGCCACCTCATTAGGTATTCCCGTATAATCTTCGGAAGTGAAAAAATGTTAATTTTAAAATGTTCCCTCGCTCGTTTAAAATGCAAGCTATTATGTCATTCAAAAACTTTAATGGCAGTGAAAAAGGTCCCCGTGTAAGGGTCGTAGGCTTCCGATTACCGTGCATTTAAGAACTTTGTTTTTTATAGCTTTTCTAGTTAAACAGCTAAAATATTATGTTTCTACAGTTTAATTTTAAACAGATAGCGTGTGTATAAGTCGGATATAATTATCACATAGTAGAGATGAGGACTGAAATTTTATTTCATAATTTGCACACCCATTTTTTGTGAAGAAATCAAATGCTGACTCACCATGTATATGAAAAAATTATCAGTATGCTGGACAAAGGCCTCCCCTCTTTTCTTCCAAACCTATCCGTCTTGGGCCATAACCCGCCATGTTGGACCCACAAAGAACAAGACCCATCTTGTTATTAAGTCACATAAAGACGAGTTGTTAATGTGGGTCTACGTTAGAAAAGCCGAGCATGAGCAAAGCAAGTAAGTATAAACATTAAAAAACGCGCTCGTCCATGTTTAATTAATTAATTACTGCGGCTAATAACATTAGAACGATTTTGATAGAATCGTTTGGCGCCCGACACTCTGTAGATAAGACGCGCATTGAAACGCTAATAAATATCTGTACAATTGGCAACAATAGCGCACGTCGCGGACTATTTAGAAGTACCACTTGTCTATTTGACACCTACAGTTAGATTAGTAATTAACTAGCCTATGAGTTGTAAAGATACGTCTGTATTGACGCGACGCAACGCTGCAAACGCGATCGAAACAAACGGTCTAATGTACGTCTTATAGTCCAACAGCTTAGTATAAAGCCCCGTATGCACGGTATTCGAGAAAACGAATAATTTTTTAGAACGTCAGACACTACTTCTTATTTTTTTAAGACATAACAAAAAAATTCAATCCATTACTGTCTCACTTCTGGGCTACAATTTACTCCAGGATTCAAGGAGGGCTTTGAGTCCACCACGCTGGCCGGGGTTGGGAACTCATTTTGTACATACACTGTTCATGTCACTATTCTTTATACTCCTATATACATACATCATACACCACCTGGTGAAAAGTCTAGCCTTGGAAATAGCCTAAACTAGCAAACATTCTACAATCACGATACACTTGATGCCTTAGCTTTAAAGACCTATTAATGTAGTCTGTCTGTGAATTATAATCTGAAGTTAAGACCATCATAAGTATTTAGACACAAAAAAAACCAGTACCTAATTCTGGAAGGAAGCTATTAACCGGCAGTGGGACAGAAATGATTATATGTCCCAAATTCGAATGCAAACGCTACTGTCGAATCCGTCAGTCGGTTATTTAGTCATCTCACTTATCAATTTGACACCTTCACAGTGCATGTAATTAATTTTAATGTTGTCGTTAAGGCGAGACGGATTATGATTAGTTTATATTCGCATTAATGGAGGTTTAAGACGCAATTAACGCTATTACAGGTGTGAGATAATCTATTACTCACACGATCTACTAGAGGTTTGGGAAATCGATTGGTATAAATACTTTAAATAGGCAATGATATGACTAAAAGGACGATTTCAATCAATCGCGAATGGTACACAAATAAAAATAAGACACGCAGTCCCTCTGTGACCAAGACCAGTGTAACTTGGTCGAAACGTCGCGTCGGGTAAAAAAATCTTTAAATAATAATCGCGTTTATAACTCGCTTGCCATAGTATAATCATAAAAGGATACAAACCTACTTAGCAAAACAAACAATGATCCAAAACTCGCGAAACTAATTTAACTAAAACAAATAATCACTTGGAAAAATAAGACATTATTTCCTAATAAGATAAGAAATACTACTTCCAAACTTTCACCATTAACGAAACAAACTTCTATACGAACATTAATAACCAAATTAATAAAACAAATAACGCTATCAATTGTGTAGGGTTCGCAATCAGTAACAACTTTCCGTCTTCTATTAACGATACTTACAAATGGATTTTGCGACCCCGCGGTTGGTACACCGCACTCTGAAACGAGCCCGCGACTTGTCAATCGTGACAACCCTTAGCGAATGACAGGGCTGTCGAACGAATCATTTTTTGTGATTTGATTTTGCTGTTCAAGGCTGACACTGAGAGGTTAAGGTTATTTTCCGTGTGATTACACTTTCGTTTACTTGGTTACAACCGCAACTTAACGCAATAGGAATCGCGCTTTTCTGACAAAGTGTACTTAGATATTTGTACATTTCTTTTGCCTGTTTCGGTGTGCAGAGCAACCCTCTTTCTTGAATTTCCAGTCTCCGCGGTCGATTGTTGCGTCTGGCCTTCCAGCAACGCGTCCAAGTCATTGTTGCAGATAACAAATATTATTAATGTTACAACGCTAGCACATATTCATGTCATAAACTAATCAATTGTAGCAGCCCTGCAGCTTAGCCAGGGCTGTCACATTCTAAAATTAATCACGGTACTCTACACAAGTTATATTGCGCGTCAATACCTAAGTTTTCCCCCCACTCTGAGAGGGGGGAGCGATGCAAGTGTAGCTTGATGTGACGCGTTGTAAATTATTGTTATAGAACCGGCAGTTTGATTAATTTTGCCTTTGACGTTGTTTGTTCAAAGAGGAGAAACGCGGGAACTGTGTCACTCAGTACTGAAAAAATGGCGACATGAATTGATGCTTACATTCGTCTACTGTCAGACGTAGAGGATAGTATAGAGTTACAAAGAAGTTACATATATGAGATTAAAGTAAGTGAAGTGAAATAAAATTACGGTTCTTGCTTTTATGCTAAGTTCTTCAATAATTATTTGTAGAATAATTCTTGTTTTGTTGAGTTTATAAGACTTACATTTAGATCTTCTAAAAGATCGATTCACATTTTACAGAAGATACCTCGATGGTAGCTAATTAATTGTAGTCTTTGCATCAACTCATCATCGGCTGAATGCGTAAAATTAAACTTTTATATGTACCTGTATCTTTCTTCTAACTTTACACATTTTCTGACAAATATAAAACGACCTTAAAGTCTCTTAAGACCTCTAGTCTTTTTAGATAGTAAAAAAATTAAAACAACCTACAAAATATTCATAACCTATTATAAAATCAAACCCATTTGCACCTTACTAAACTGCAGTTAATTTCAAATCTCACGTGATGTGATTTTAAATGAACAGTTCTGCAACTAATTTGCACCTGGATGAATTACAAGTGGCAGCCCTAGTAACAAGACTGTAAGTAATACCTCGTGCGAGGCGCATGCATAATTTCATGTTAGCGTATTATAAGTACATTGTTAAATGTAAGTTAGGTTTTAGATGTAATTACGGAAACTGTTAGGTAATTTCGTAGCATTTGTAATATTGTACCTATTATACTGGAAGGTAAAGGCAGAGGTGAATGAAATAGACCCTCGTTTGACTGTTGACAATGTTAGTCTAATAGTATTTGGGTTGTGGGTTATTGGTACTGAAATACCTTTAAGTAACTTTTCTTTTTTATTATTAATGCACGTCCGCTTTTTTTGGAAAGTTTAAAAGATTTTTTAAGTTCAGTCTTTGATCCTTTTAGCAGCACCAGTTGAGCTTAAACTCAAGCAAGACTGGTGTTAATTAAAGGTTCACGTTATTAATGCAATGGATAGGAATCGAATCTTTCATTCGGTTATTATTTCATTATATATTTGCAGCTTCAAATGATTATTCAATATTAATATTATTAATTCGTTTGTAATGTCCTCCGCGGCATATTCATTCTAAATGTGGGAGGTGTATTAGGAAAACATGATCATAATCATTACCTTAACCTACTAATCGAAGTGCAATTAATAACTCGCTATCGTCCCGATCATAATAATGCACGTTTACAAAATTACTTAATCATGTTGATATTTAAAGCGTTTATAAACCCACGACAAGTACACGACACATTTTTGGCCTACTGTCCGCCCCGATTTCGCCCTTTAAAACAGTTACTTTACAAAAAAACCTTTATAACGTTTACGAATCTATCTAGTATTTGTTGTATACTTTTTTGTTTATGCTGTTGATATGCCAAAAAAATAAATGTATATAAAAAAACAGCATCAAAATCCGTTGCGTAGTTTTAAAGATCTAAGCATACGTACAGACATAGAGACAGACGCGGGAAGCGACTTTGCTTTATACTATATAGTGATGACTTACCATTTTCATAAATAAAAATATAATTGATATTCATAAAGGTAGAGTCAACCCTAACGAGTGTAGAGAGTGGTATCGGAATTAATTGGCAATTGGTTGTAACGAGAGAGAATATTTGCTCTACGATGTACAATATAGTGATCAGTTAGTATTTGTTTGTAAGCATTTTTCACATTATTTGTTGGTTTAGTTGTCCTTTCTTCTGATATACATACATACATATTATGTCTCTTGCAGTTAACTTTTTCCGCAATATTTGGTTAATTATCTAAAGTTTTGTCAATATTTTCGCATCTTAATAAAAAAAGTAATTAATTTAATACTAGAAGATTACGCTTTCGATAAATTGACAGAAATAAATTTACTAAAGTTCATATTCTCAAGTTGTTGTTTCTTATTATCTTTATCTTTTTATTAAGCAAAAAGTAGCAAAAATTGCCAGCTTAACACATTTTTGTAATAAAAAAATCCATTAAAAAATTAAATCTAGGTACCTGTTTTACAGAAAGCATAGTTGAAATATTGCCAGCCCTATAACTACGGTTGTAACTAACTGAATTAATTGGCAATTGATAGTCTCTCACAAATAATGTTTACAATATTGTAAACAATATTGTTTACATTCATGTTTACATCGCTTTTATCAAAGTTTCGTTATTATACTCTATTATTTTGAAATTATATTTGGTAGACTGTAAAATTGGGCTGTTGAAACAAATGTGGGTAAATGTGTAATGATTGAATTAAAAACTTATACTTTGATAGTCTTACTAAATAACTTGTATAGTTAATATGATTTTTTTTTCCAAATGTATCTGAATCATATTTTTGGCAACTTAAATATGGCTAATACGTAAAAAATAATTTTAATACATGACTTTCCTATTTCTGGACAAATATTTTTATGCCAAAATCTTAATGGTTTTGATCCACTACGCTACTGCGTGTTGATTTCTTTGCATTTCTTCAAGAACTTGTTTAAGAACTCTCGGGCATGTATTATTTACTCATAATATTTTCCCAAAACGTTAAACCAGGTAGTTACAACACTTTTTTTTAAATATTATCGTCTTAGCAAGAAATTATTGAGAAAAACTGTGGTTTCTAACCACACAGACGATTGATAAAAACTATGTCGAACGAAACTTAACTATTACTTCACCCTTGACATCGATTCGTTCATTATAAAAAGGAATTATTATAAAATATATGATTATAATTAATATTGAAACAAAAATGTACTTTCTTAGTTATGGATTCGAAATCGGATCCTTTTGAAAATGTCATACTGAATAATTGATTGTATTTCTAAATCCAAATATGAAGCGAAATGTTGAGTAATTTAGCTAGTTTTTTTCAATAAACACATGTAACATTCTGTACGAATGTAATGAAGTCAAAGGTTAGTTTCAAGAAGTAAACGTGTTTGTTTGTTGGTTTGTTTGTATGCCTGCGCTAATTACACTAGACTCACAAGTCCGATTCGAAAACATATTTCTACTTATGATAGTTATATTAATTATGTACAGTATAGTCTACCTAACTTCATGCTGCAATCTACTTTCCAGCAGGCTTTAAGACTACGTGACATTACGCTGACTGCAAAAGTGATCATCAAAAACGCAAATAAAACTGCTAGCTACTGTAATATTTGTCCCAATATTATACTACCCATCATAACTGAGTTAGCGACGTGTAAACGAACGTCGCCCATATATCGCGGTGTAGTGTTTCAAGAATGTTAGCACCTACGCGACGACAACTGTCGCGTTAAATGTTACCTATTGTTCTATTTACAGATATTATGTTGCTGCTGTAGTAGAATTTAGACAGTTTGTTGATTGTCTAATGAGCAAAAAGTAATTAATAATTTTAGAAGGCTCTTTTTATTTTTAGTTTTATCTATAGATTTGATAGAAGCCAACATTGCAATGATTTGTAAATATGTGTGAACTCGTTAACAATGTAAATTGTTCCTTTCAGTTTTGTAATTTGATATAATATTTGAAGTAAGGTGTAATGCAACGCATTTTGGAAAGAAAATAATTTTCACAAAATTATATTTTCACTTTAGGATGAGGTCCGTAAATATAACATTTGTTATCGGCATACATTTATTTAAGTTACACTATCGCAGTTAAAATTATGACCAATGCACTTAGTAACCAAATTCAAATGTAAATCAATAAAAGAAAAATTAGAATACAATAACATCCCACATTAGCCATCTGTTCGTACTTAATTCCCTCCGTGACAATGTAACGACACCATACCACGCCTTCGAAACAATAAAATTAATTACCGAAATGCGCAATTAAATCCGTACACTACCATGTCCGGAACCAATAAAAACGCGTCCGGAAAAAAAAATCTTCAGCCGTTTGCATAATTTACCGATTTCACAATACAGCTGCTACTTTTATATCAATCCTGTACATTTGCGGTTTGTTTGTCTGTGTGCGTTAAGTGTGTATTCGTGTAGTTTTTTTTTGTATGTGTGTGTGTGTAACTATGCGGTGTGGTACAGGAAGTGTGCGAGTGGTGACAGGTAAAGTGCGTTTGTGTGTGTCAAATATTAGAATAGTGTGCTAATGTGTGTTAGGGGTGATAAGCATTATTTTGGTGACATTTACCGGTTTGACGATAACCTATTGCATTTTAATTGTGTAGCTGTATTTATTTTGTACTACGAAATAGAATTGTGAAGCCAAAATGAAATTTCTATTTTTCAGAAATTTCGACGTTCATAAATACATTATATCTCGCTTATTGTACCTGAAAGTATAGGCAGAGGTGTATGAAATATACCCACGTATAGAGGGCAAGCCTATTGCCATTTAGCGGACACGTTAACAGACTCCGAGCTCCTATTAAAAATTATTCTTCTTGAAATTATATAAAATACCGAGAGAAGGACGGAAAGAAGAGAGTAGAAGTAGTTTGCCCGGCCAAAGTATTGAACCCGAGACCTCATACATTACCAGCCACACCAAAGAATCAGTTCAAAAATTATCATCTTAATATAATCGTTCCGCATAAATTTGTCCGAAATATCCAGCATTTCTCGTCTGAATTTGTAGCACAATGTAACACGTGGCAGGCCAACGTCCACGTCACATGTGTACGACAACAATACGTCCGTTAAGCTGAATTCGCACCTCAAAGTGGGACGATGTCCCGCAAATGTGCAAATTATCCTTTCACAAGAATTCAAAGGTACTAAATGTACGTAGTCTCGCTTAGTTATACGCAAGACCTAATTTTTGATCCGTCTTTTTGGGTCAGAGAGATGTCTAGTAAATTTTGTAGAAATTCTACAACTGTTAGCTAATTATAGTATTGAAAATTTGACCCATTGTTTCCGGATAAATTGCGATTTTGAGGCTTACTTGATGCTGACCCACGCTCATACACAGGTTTCAATGATGCTCCAAAAACCATATTTATGTTAATGCTGATAATTATCATAATAGTTTGTCTACTAATATAACCAATCATGAAAATCACCCTTAAATTAACAAAATTATAAATAAAATATGACTATACTCTCATTAAAATTAAAAAACATTTAAAGCACGCATATGTTACAAACAACCGGACGTCAAACCGACCGACATAAAATAGAACCTTTCATTCACACACACACACACACACACTTGCTCACACACATTTGCTCACACACATTTGCCCACACACACAGTGGTTGTGACTTAGACATTGAAAACCAAAGTGTCACCCGACGGTCCTTCGGCCCTAGATCGCTGTCACACATATACATGACAACAATGCGTTTGTTAACGCACTCTCTAAAGTTGACTGTACACTTGACGGGCTTAACCGGAATATACCAGTCGAAAAACTAGTAGTAATTTATTAATATGCGTTTTTGCATACTTCTCTACGGATAACGTATAGTCTGTGTTAATAAAAATAGATAGGGAATATTTTTTCTACTGTAAATAGTTTTAAAACGTCATTTGGTATGTCAGTTTTGACCTGAGCGAATCAATAAAAATTGCAAATCAAAATGTCATTTCGAATTCTTGGTATAAACCCACTTTCTTACTTATATGTTAAACGCACATTTCTGTAACTTGGTTCATCATAATACTACAAATAGTATTATAATCTATACATATGAAATTAGTTGTTTTTATTAAAAATGCGTAACAACATCTACAATTTTACCAATTAGAAAAATTAAGTAAACTTCATACTACATAGAGCAGACCTTCAATAAATATCCAAGAAAAGATCTTTTTAAGAATCATCAAATATCACGACACCACCCGGGTCCGTTTCCTCATCAAATCTACGCACTCCCCAACACCGATACGTCCCGTAAGACGTTATTCATTTGTGTTCTCGTCACGACAACCTGCCATTGTCTCTCGACCGATTGTCTGAGGCTCCCCATCGTCCGGGGAGACGTATCACGTTACAATTTCTTCGACACACTTTAACTTGTTACCTCGAGTTGATAACGTGACAGTTGCCCGTGTTGTGACAACTGTTGACAAGATCCTAGGGTGGTGATGGAATTGTATTATTACTTTAGATGTAAATTAATATGATGTATGTAGGCTTGTATTTCAAGATGTATGTAGTCTTGTATTATAAGATGTATGGATAAAAATGAACCAAAGAAAGTTTGTAAGGATCGTACCGAGTGGCGCTTTCTGGTCTCTGCCTGTCCCTATATTTTAAAAGGCGTGATTTTATGAAAATATGATATAATTATGAATGAGAGAGTATAATGAGGCGGTACGCCATTTCAGATATTAAGTTTAGATTGAGAAGTTTAGTTAGTTTCTAATATAAGTTCAGTCTTGTATTAGAGATATCAATAACTACTACTGATCCAATCTTTTATTTAAACCTTCGAACTGAAATGCTTTTATTTTATATAGCACTAAATATAAATACCACAGTTCAACGAATGATACTACCTTATAAAAGTTTCGTTTAACAAACAAACCTACTTCCAACTAGTATCCCACGTTTTATAAAACAAACTTCAAACCTCCCTTTATCGCCCGACAAAGATCTTTCAACACGTCCTTTAATGAATTCATAAATATATAGTCTTATATTTAATTCACTAAACTACCAAACGGAGATATGGTGGGTTGACCTGGACGTATTTGAAAAGGACTGGTCGGATCTTACAGCCGATAGGGGGATTCGGAAGGAAAGGGAGGCTTTTGCCCAGCAGTAGGATACTCAAACAGGCTAAGGAAAAAACATTTAATGCAGTCCTTATTAAAGTTAACCAATAAATACGATGCATCCGTCTCGCTAATTGATTCAAAACGTGACACGGCCTGTCTGTACGCTCACGTTTGTACTCATCATCAAACGTGTGTGACTTTCCTTAACGATTTTTCCTTCACCGTATATAGCATGCTTAGCACACGCAGTGACAAACGTGATGATTATTATGTATGTAGACGACTTTCTAAATAGGCCTCATAGATATTAATTGTTTAATAGAAATTAGAACGGTACTAAGACCGATTGCCCAACCGCCCAACCGCCCAAATTTAACTATTGTATGGCGTCAAAATTTTTCTTTAGCACCTTTAGCACAGCGTGAGATACATTTCGACGCAGCCTGACAATTTTAATCGTTTTAAAGTCAAACAATGTTATGTTACAGTATTGATACCGAGTTCAATTTCTTCATTTTCACACCTTTTGAATTCTAGAATTTACCTCCTAATCAATGATTATGGATTATGATATTTTTTTTTACATTTGTCACAAAACTTCCTTAATAGAAATTTTAAAAATTAACTCAAAACCTGATCAAATATTTCCATAATAATAATCAGTAAAGCAACAATATTGATCAAGAACACCCGCATCCCGGTATCTCGATTGTCTCCCGACCACGACGCCTATCTAACCTCAAATATATACTATTTACTCTCAAAATCCTTTGAAATATTTAATAGTACAGTCAGGGATAAAAGTTGATCATTTCACAAATTAAAATTTCTGGTCTTCTACAAGCATATTGGTCCCATGCATAATGAGGTCGACTTTGCGTCTAATATGCTTTTCTCCCAAAACTATCCCACTGCTGAGCTAAAATCTCCTCCCGTAAGAGTGTCGTCGAAAATAGTCCAATTTTTACACAAAGCGAAAATTTACCACTAGTCACCTGACAATCAATGGTATAAACGGATAAAAACATTCTTATGGTAAAATCTGAGTACTCATATAATTTGAAGATTCTGACTCCTAATTAAATGATTATGACAGATACCAGCAATCTATACTGCTTTTAAACACGACTTCATTGCTTGGCCTTTCTGAAAGTACGATCTTGGTTTCTCGGATCGCTTTTTCAACTTTTGTTTCCAACTGTACCTTCTAATTAATATTTAATAGCGATTTAACAGGATACGTATCTTTTGGCAAAGTGGGCGTAAAGGATTATACTCTTTAGGATTTTGTACATTTTGGCCGCGAATACGGATGTCGGAACGATTGTTGGATATTCATTATGTATGAAATCGGTTTGTGTTTCGATGTTGCGTTTGTAATAGGCGACGAAATGGGGAGCAAAATGTGAAAATGCTATGAAACTTTTAGATTCTTAAGGCTTTTTAGAAACCAGGTCAATAATAAAGAATAATAGACCTCTGCCTTAAGTACAAATCTCTACGAAATAATTGGATTACGTAACAGAAAACATTAAAGTCAACCACCTGCGGTTTCATCACCATAGTAAAAAAATGATTTAGATTTAAAAACCCTTATATTTCGAGTTGTAAAGGTCTTGATAACCAAAGCTTAAGCCATAAGAAAACATCAACCCCGTTCAAAAATTTATCAAATTAATCTATTTAATCATTTATATCAAACTATCAATAGTAAAACAATAACAAACGGTAAACATCATAAACGCACCGGTCACCTACACTGAACATCATAAATCCTTTTGAAAATGTATTCCTGATCCGTGATACTAACACACTTCGTTATGGGAAATATTGGTGAAAGGGATATGTGAGATTAGTAGGTAATTATTGCTATAATAAGCTGTGTTAAGAAAATCTTTCGATTTCTTTGCAAGCGCTAGAATGTTAGATAATTGCATCACAATTGTATTTTTCTATTATATGCTTTGGTATAAACGCATGCTTTTTTAAGTCGACAGTATGAGTAAATCCTATCGTGACTCTGCTATTACTATCAAATTGTCATTAAAATTTTGTCACAGACATTAGTAGCTAGAAAAAACTTATTTAGATAATGTTCGCCACAGCATATCAGAGGTCAACTTAAGAATGAAACCAGACTGAGCAGTCTTTCGTCTTTATAATACCAACCTTAAATCGAATATTCTTACTCCATTCAAAACAATATAAACTGCTCCACATTACAACAATAACATTCCACAATCAAAAAGTAAACAAAAATTATACAACGTGTTTAAAAACGTCGCCTCGCATACACTAGTCTCATACATCACCAATTTACTTCCACAAAAATTACTAAACCAAAAAATGAAATATCAACGTACATAATTAGTCGGACGGTAGCTTGTTTTGTGAAACTTGTCACGCATATTAAATTCTTTTCACGGCTCTCATATTTTAAGCCGTGTTCGTTTCGCCGCTGTCGAATGAATTTCCGCGATATTTCGAAGGTAGATATGAAAATTGGTATAATTTATATACGAGACCACGTGCGGATTGTCATTCGGAAGCTTTGTGGAATCCTGTGTTGATTTAACAAGAGTTTTCTCTTTGAAACGTTGTATATCCAGGATATAATTAGAGCATACAATTATACAAGTTACGCCAGTTTTGTGGTGAATAACTGAATTACAAAATATATTATAAATGCAACCGGACTGTTTTACGAATACAACATAATAATATACCTACCTACATGAACGTAAAATCCTCTGTGTATTTTCATTGTTCATTTATTTTATCTTTAGCCGTCAGGAAAAGCATGCACGAGATCCCTATCTCTAGAGCTTAATTATCATGCAAATATCCATCGTGCAACATCCCAACATGCGTCACGAAGATTTGCACACAATAACGCAAATATGGGCCGCGACAATACCGCATCGGTATATCATTATATTGTACATAATATCACCGATCATTGTTTGCCGAAACCATGGGAATATTCTCTTTACACGTGAAAATAAAACTCTTTTTATCAGCTATTGTTTTCGTGAGAATGTTTTGTTACACCGTTGAGCACGCGCCTTCATACTTAATTTTACGTGAAACTAGAACAAAACGAATTAATTTCGAACACCAGAACGAATACCCAGTACACCGTTTTAATTAAAAGGATGTGCCCCCGTGGTGACTTTCAGGAGTTTGACGGAAAAATAACAATTGAAAATGTTCGCGATAGTGGGCCTGTGGAGATGCGAGCGGCTTTTATTAAAGTTGTCTGTTTTTAATGAAATTTTGGTAGTGAATATCATCTTCTTTACATGTAACGGCAATATATTTAGGTTTATATTAAATGGACGCAATAATGTACTATACAAATTTGTCGAGTAAATAATCAAGAAACCTAAAATCAAAATATAAATTGTTGAACACAGAAATATTCCGTAACGACCGAAATTAATTCAATTTGTATCCACAGAACGATCATTATTTCAGCCGATAAATATGCAGGAATTATATAAGATATTCCTACGGAAAGCTCTCTAATGAAACAATCTCCATTGTATCTTCTCCCATCGCAATTTACATCGCAAATTTTGTAAATTCACCTCTCTAAAATCAAGAAGTATTTTCAACCAAGTCGAATGGCTTAATAAATCGACTAATCTACTCTCTGCTTGTGTCAATAACAAACAAAATTCATGAATTTGTTTTCCTGAATCTCTAAGGGAATCTGTGCTACGTTCATTTGGACACCTCGGGAGAATTTAATTCGCTTTTGACAGCTGTGTCGAGAGATAGGTAAACAATATGAACGTCGGACTGAATTGACAGTTTATAGGATACGACTGGTTTTTGTTTTGTAAATAACTTGCTGGTTTAAGTGAGTACCTTTAGTTATTTACTTACTAAAGTGTGCTTTGAGAAACAAATAAATGATTAATACCTGTATTTAGTGCTTTTTAGTAGCAAGACAGTTCTTAGCGTTAAATCTCATAGTACTTTTATATCAAAAAGAAAGTTAATGCTTTATTTGCATTTTCACTAAATTCTTGTCTCCGAAACTCTTGGCAATATCTGCACCTAATATTACGACACTCGACACAACTTGAGACCTACTCCCTCACTCCCAAGAACGCGACAGAACTGCACAATAGTCCTTCAAAGTTCTCATCACGCCTTAACACCTCTCTAGTCCGCAGAGCTCAGTGTTGCGTACCATGTATTCGCCCACCTCTAGTGTTCGACGACAACTCGATCCCCAATTAAACCGCTCTCGATACCTGGAATTATCGGATACGAATCGATTCGACAGTCTCGACTCGCATCGCTGGCGACACCAAATATTGACGCTCCATATCTGGCTGACGAGATACACGAACGACCGGACGATGTCTCATGTACGAAATGTATTTAAATTATAATATTAATATTACGGAAAATTTTAAAGCCATTTCAGCTGTGATCGGTAATGAAATGGACATATTTTTCAATAATTTTGTCGTATTGACTGGTTTTTCGTACAAAAAATGGGAAATTATACTGTTTACTTTCATATTTAACATGATAGGGTTCTACTTGCATACTTGCACAATATGTTATGGTTTCCATTTGCACATACAAAACAGTCCTCATAGAAACCATTGAGTGTAATTTGGATCCGTGATTGTTGCAGAGCCACAACACATTTTTTCTCTCAAAATGTACTCAAAAATGAATGAATGAAACTACAAAAATGACAAATATGTCCCCGCCTTATCCTTTTTAAAAAAGAGCTCATTAGAGGTATAATATAGCAATATAAACCTATAGTTATATTTTTCTGCGACAAAAACACACAGTCTATAAATTGTCGGCCGGAAAGCGTGGCCCTTTGCAGTAGATACATTGTTTTTCTTACACTCCCACATCAAGGAGACTTCTAAATTTGATCAGCGTGGGACAGAATACACAACCATAATAAATGGTCACTACTAAGACGGGTCGACTTTAAAGAATATCATGTATGTTTAACTAACTAACCAGGAGAACTGACCCGGCCTATCTTAAATTGATAACTTTTCGCACTCAGTACGAAATAGTAATAGCAATTCAACATTACTCTACGTTCTAAAGACAACATTCATTGATTTTTAATGATATTCCGATTATTTGTCATTTGACATGCATATTAGTTTTCATTAGAAACTATTAAAACCTTCCTGAAAATTATTATGATGATGATGATAAACTTTTCCATGCGAAGAGAATAATAGTTTACAAAAATATAGATTCTGTGCCTACACCAATCCGATACATAAATTCCCACAATCTGTTCCCCATTCTTCAGCACCGTAAACTCAAATTACATATCACCAATTACCATGCAATCTGACATCGGCACAACTACCATTGGTTTAATGCTGCCGCAATATGCGTGCATAGACCGCCTCCCGCAGTATCCAGAGTCACATCTCTCTAATAATTCGATTTGACCAGTCGACAATGTACGTCTGTCGCAATAGTAACTATGGGAACGTACCTAACCCATTTGCGCAATGCCTTGCAATACGTAGTTTACACGGTTACACGCCGACCCGTGTCATACAGTCAAGTGAAATGGAAAGCTCACGGACGTCACAATCAACTTGTTGTTTAATTTTCTCACGGGTTTTGTTCTGTGACACACGGGCGGTGCGATTGGATAGCAAGTTGCGATGACATTTGTCAGGTGTCAGTTTGAATACGTGTGTAAATATGTTATGACTTAGCTTGACAGCTCTTCTACATACAAGTTAATTGCTGTAGTTAAACTTTGTTTTAAATCGCAAAGTATGCCTGCAGTTTGCAGCAATGAAAATATATGGTAAAATAAATTCAAGGTACATATTATTTGTTTACGTCATCTTTGCAGCGGGTCCTTAGTGATAACCTTTTTGACAAGACAATGAAAAATAAAAACAATTATAGTAATAATTATGGCACCATAAATTCAACCTTTATTGCGTCTAACTTCATAATTACAACTTTTATTATGCCATTGCTGATTGCTTTAAATGAATCTGAAACGAAAATATTTGAAACATGATTCTATTGTTATTTATACTTGCAAAAATAACATCAATATATAAAAAATGTTCAGCATTCTGTACATTAGTGTGTAAAAACAATCGGCCCGCGAAACGGAGCGACATTATCGAGCAATCTCCGCGATCTTCCGTCCGAACGCACACAAGAAACCATTGTGTAGACGTCATATCTCACTCATCGTTACATTGAATAACTTGCAAACAAATTGAAATGAACAAGAAATAATATTATAAGAGAATATGCTCTCTATTACGTGTATTTATCAAAGAGGGCGATAATTTTGTCTTCAGTTGCATCGTGTTCGCGTTAATTTTTTGAGTGACACATTGATTGTGCGACTAGAAAACCAATGTCTTGCTTTACTGCTCGATTTTTATAATACATTACTCACTCAGCATTAAGCTTAAAATGTGTAGATATTTAAGTTGTTAATTACGAAAAGTGAGTTGTAGGTACCTACCCGCCGTCGATGTCAAATGCCTTTAACTTTTTGATGAGATTCCAATGTAAACTACGTACAAAATATATATTAAGGCGCGGAAATCGTTACGAAACTATCGGAAATGAAAGTTTCTCTACCAAACTAAACGGCACATTCAGTTACAGAAAATTTTCAACTACCGGAGCAGACGTCGCAAAGCCATAGACAAAATAATAAAAGAAATGACTCTACAACTGCTTTCATCTACTCGCAGACACTCGTTCTACAAACTGCACTATAACCGTAGCGATTACCATAAAAACAAAAACCGCAATTTCGTTTTAATCAAACAAAAACTAATCCAACATTGAAACGTGCGCGAAAAAATACGATATTACGTTTTCATCTCAGTGTTGACAGAAGATTGACGCGTATATCTTTATACCTACGGAATGATCTCCCTCTCTCATCCCCCGGGCATTTGTCGCGGGTAATATCGCTATTTATTATATTATTCGTATTTCTCCGCATCAAAGAGCAACAAAAGGAACAATATAATGTGTTGAACAGGTATACCAGAGTTTCAATTTACGTTGAAATTGGTACAACGTCTCTGTATGTATTGGCAAAGCACTCCGTCGTTCGAGATATTTATACGAATTGCTTATAAAGTAAATAGGTATCGATATTTTTATTGGTTTGCTTTTTACTTTTATTTGTATTGTGATATTCTAAAGTAACCAGAGTATGATGCAAAGGTATTTTTATATACGAGATAATAAATAAAAGGAAAATGATTCTATAATTTTCCGAGTATTTTGCTATAATAGCGAATTATGTTCACGTCTGTTCGGATATAATTTGCTGGATATTATATCATAGTGAGCGAGATTTATTCTTATTTCGCAGAAGAAGTATAAATAGGTTAATCATTGCGAGATAATGGAATAAATTCTTGGTATGAGCCGTTCATAATAAGATAATGTGTCATCAAAATTCCGATGGTATTTTATTATATAAAATGTTATTATAATAAATTACTCCCATTCTTTTACATTTACACAATTATGGAGCCAACATATCTAAATAACGGCACCATACATTGCACCATCTGGCGAAATAATGCAATAAAATCGGCCATTATATTTCAATAAACAACGGTTTATTACATCAAATGTAAATCCCTTAACGCTGCCGCTAAAACTCGTGTAATAACACACATTCACATTCATCGAAGCGTGTTGCAACCGTGAAATAATGGACCAAATAATATCTACGATAGCACCCCTTTTATTTTAGAATACATTTTCCCTAAGGCTGTAGCAATATACACACATTTTGAGGAGTAAATCCGACATAGACTGTATCCACAAGCATTTTAACACAAAACTCTACATGGAAATTAAGCCCAAAAAAAATGTTTACAGTCTATATAATCGCCTGTCTACAGTGTCTACCAATCTAACAACTTTGAACCATTAACATATTTAAAATATTTCTTAATATCAACAATAATGGCACGTCACTATTTTTGAAATTTACCCCATTCCACGGTCTGCACGCTAAAGACGCTTGTTCGCAGTTCCGAATTCAAATTTATTCAATTTCGCGGAGCGATCGGCGTGGAAATGAAACGTCTCGAGCCGGTACGTTCGGAAACGTTGGTACACTTCCCTC
Organism: Anticarsia gemmatalis; assembly: GCF_050436995.1. Lineage (NCBI taxonomy): Eukaryota > Metazoa > Arthropoda > Insecta > Lepidoptera > Erebidae > Anticarsia > Anticarsia gemmatalis. Next base: position 2,817,043 of record NC_134753.1, on the reverse strand, counting down.
TCTATTAGCATTCGTTGCTGACACGTCATTGTTATAGTTCGATGCACAGGGGAAGATTTACTTTGGTGTTTTTCTCAAGATACCCCCCACCTTCCTTGTGGGGAGTTTACTGACGCCATGATGAGCGCGATAGAAATGTGTTACGTGAGCGCATATTTTTTATTTAGCAGGTCTTATTGGATACAATTTTTCGATAAATTGCTTTTTCGTACAGTACTTGGATGGCAAAGACGATTATCTTTTTCCTATACATAGTCGATTATTTTCGATAAAACGTCTTATTGCACCAAATGCGACGATAGTTCACTATGGTATCGAGTTTACTAAGAACTGTAAATACAATTTTGATAACTCTGTAAAATCCGTTTTTCTCCGAATTCTGTTTCAGCTTCGCTACTGTCAAAGTGCTCAAAAGTAATTAAAAATCTGTATTCACTTTTAAAATCGAAAACCGCTTTGAAGTTCCAGTGAAAACATCAACAAGTGAACATGAAATCGATTGAACATCATCTCAGTGATGTTTTGAGCACAATTCGTTCGGAAATCGTCGTATCTTTACACACACGAACGAGCATTGACGAAATAATGACAGACGAAACTCCCCTTTCAGTCAATCAGTTCACTCACAATCTCAGTTCAGTCAATCAGTTCGAAGATTTCAATTTATTCATTCGTTCATTCTTATTTCTTGTGCCGTTTTCAATTTTGTTTTGTTTCCCGTTTATTCTTTGTAAAAGATTTTGTTTAAGATTAACTAGAGTATGAATAACTAAAGAAAATGGCATTTCTTTACTTTGTATTTCATTTCCAACCGCTGAATTAATTTAAAGCTCGTTTGTAGATTTTATTACACGAGCAGTAATTTCAATTTCCTGTTGTAAGCTTATTACACAACCACAACAAAATACTTAGCAGAATACTAAATAAGAATGATTACAAGGCCTAAATAAATTAACGAACCCATTTTCCATACGACAGCGACACGCGAAATGACTCTAAGAGTCATAATCACTCAATTTTCGAGGCGAGATTCGCGGAAAATTGGGGCAATACAATTTAAAACTAATCACACAACACTCTGACTCCCTAGTTCGCCGGGTGGGTTTACATCGCGGCTGAAAAGCCAGGGTACATAATAAAATCTCGTCAAATAAGTACGGTGAGCAAGATAAATGCGGGGACGAAGCTCTCGAGCTAAACAATATGACGAAATCGTACTGTTTGCACGGTAATTTCAAAAGCTGCGGTTGCCTCACTTTTAGAGGAGATATTTCGAGACTATACAACAACTGTCGTGCTGTCCCGCGTTTATACAAGGACCTCGTGGAGTTTGTCGACAAAAAAGTCTCGTCATTGTGTTCGGAAATGTAGATTTTTTGCGCTTGCTATGTTGTTCTGGATGTTTGGCTGCAGCCTTTGCCTCGTTTTTGACGCTTTGCTAGAAACGAATAGGTGCATGCGGGTTTTGTATAAAGTAGGGATTGTTTTAGTTTTAATTCTTTTTAACAAAACGCATGGCGGGAACGCTGTGAATGTATGTCAACGTTGTTGAATAGTTTTGAAATGCCTGGCGTACATTATCATGTAAGAATTCTATGAAGTTGCCGTGATTTACGCAATAATGATTAGTTATAAGCCGTAGTATGTAATTTGAATCAATAAATGTTGCAAAAATGCGGCAGACGTAGTTCCTATATTTAAATGCACGAAAACTACACACGCACTGAAAAAACAAACTGTAATGAGTTGAAATTAAACGCGAGTACAAAATTAACAATATAATTGCTAACAAGAGGAAGCCGCTCAAATTAGACAAACGACGTAATGGCCGCGCGTCGCGCTAACGAGTTTTGACAAATTTTCTATTTATCTACAACGTAATAAGGGAAAATTATGTTTGTCGACGCAATTTCTAGGCTCTCTTGACTATTCTAGAATTTGTTAGCTAGCATATTTAATGTGTAACAGCCCAAGTTTATTAACAAAACTGAAATGACATGATTATTTTCTTTTTAATTAATCTTTTTAAATGTCAAATTACACGTGTCATAACTTAATTTCCCTCTAATTTCAAATTTGTATGTAGAACGGTGGAGGATGTGGATTGGAGGAGGTGGATTCTAACCAGCCACTAGCCAGTCTTCTTCTTATTGTATGTTTAGTGTCAAAGTTGTTCAAGCCGCCTGAATTCCTTTGAGATGGCTAAACGACTGTTATCTTATTGACAACAACCGATTGTTTACTTTCACTCCGAAAGCACGGAGACGCCCGGTTCAAATACCACTATGCGGTCACCCATCTATAGAATAATCGCGATAGGTTTGCTTAACCCACAGATCGTCTACCGGTGAGTGCAACTGGTTACGGGCCAGTACAGTACCAGCCAGTAAGAATAAGGTTTTGTCTACAAACTAGGTTAAGTCAAAGTGAGCTAAACTAAGCATTAAGCAACTGATTAGCTCAGCACGCATGTTGCATTGTTAGTAAAGCATAAGTTATAGCTACTAACACTTAAGTGCGACATGACGGTAGTATTTGCTAGCTAATGAACGCTAATGTTGGTTTCACATTTCGCGCGTCGTAAGGCCGTGTACGTAAAGATGTGTGCACACACTTGGTTACGGTTTTCAAGATGGTTTAGGAATCTTTGCTGAGAACTGGTCGTAAAGTGGGTACTGAAACTGGCCTTTGTCAGTCTTCGTATCATCCGATTTCTAGTACTTAAATGCAACTAATGTGAGTGTACTTTAGAAACTGGAAAATTATGACACCTTTTATGTAAGTAACTATAGATTTTTTAAGGTATGCAGTCTTTTACGGCTTTGATAGAATTAAGTATCAAAAGGTAAAACAACAATAAAGTATTTGAAAACACTTACCCTGCTACCCAAGATTATGCAAATATGTAAAAACAGTGCCTCATTATCATTAATCGTTTCCATATAGGTTATTCCGCTATAGTTTTACTGAAACTTGACTAAAATTCTATTTGTGTGTCTCAAAACCCGCACTCTACAGTCACTCATCGTTTTTTAGTTTGTCAAAAGTTTTACTCGATCGAGTCATCACTTGGATCGAAATTGACAGCTCGATCAAATTAAATTGTATGTAAGTACGGAGCATTGCACTACAGCCTAAAAATCATGCCTAAACTAGTAAATTCTTCACAAATATAGGTCTATAAGTCACCTTTATTCAAGTAACTGTGTCGTGCCATCACTTGTTCGCACCTCGTGAAGGTTACAGTTAGCAGTCACATGTATCGATAGAACACCACTATTTGTCATACTAATATCATAGAGCAAAGATTTGCTTTGTGTGTTCATGTTAAACTGCTTATAGTGGTTTGAAGGACAATCTTATTGGTTCTCTTCACGGTATGGTAAGAAAGTTTTAAAATGCTCGAATCTATAGTTCTTTCTTTATGATACTTAACGCGTACCTTTTTCTTATAATCCACTACTGTCCCACTGCTGGGCAAGCGTCTTATCCCAATCGAAAAAGAAGTAAGGCCTTGAGTGCACCACGCTGTCCAAGTGCGGCTTGGGGATTCTGCATGCCCTAAATAAATGCATTAAAAAAAATTACGCAGAGCTCTTAAAAAGGTTTTTCTTTCTCCGTGTCCAGTGAATCAGTTGGCCATAATCCTCCCTTTATATACTATTAATAAAGAAGTTAGAGGATTAACCAAACCTGTGCAATGTTAAAACATTTGTATTTAACCAAATATTTTTCTATGGCGAACGATGGCATAAAAACCAAACAGTCCAATACCCCTCACAACATTCACAAACCAATACAAACAACAAAAAATAATATACAATATTAAAAACGTAAAATGCCCGCAACAGTGTACCGCCATGTTTAATTCACCCCCATCCAGCCGCGCGCAAAAAGCAATTGTTTTCAATAAGACCTTACATAAATTAAAATGAAAAACAAGCCAGTTACGGTACGAAACAGACGTTGCAACAACTAGTAATTTGTATACGTCTTGAAACTGAACCGAAAGCCACTAATTTAATGAATCTTAAAACAGTCTAAGTTTTGCTGAGTCAGCACTCGAAAATTCGAGTCCCTGAATACTAACGGTACGGTGGTGGTGTAAATAATTAGGCTAATTTTTAAGTTAATTATTTCAAAAGTACTTTCTGCATGGCATTGCATTTATAGAAGAAGTTTGCGTTTCGTCCACTCTCTTGTAGCGAGGAAATATGTTTTGAGAGAAACGAAACTCTTGAGATAATTTTTCTTAATGTAAAACTGGTTCTCGGTGGTGCAACGTTTTCAGTTGATTTTCTTAAACGTTTCATTCAGAAAAGGCACTTTTGGGAATTTAATTTTCAGTAAAGTAATGTTTTTTTTATAGTTACTCGTTTTCATTATTTTGCGAATTAGGCATTATGAAAAATCACTTAACTTATCGTCATCTTACCATAAGAGTTGCAGTCCTTTACCGTAGTCCGTATTACACTTTTCATATTCTCCATTCGCAAGATGCCCATTTTATTTCCACTTTATACCGAAGTATTATTTAACTTTATTGCAATTAAAGTTTTATTTACCTGATGACAATCTAAATGTTATTGTTTGCGCGACCTACTTGTACAAATATACTTGAAAAGGCAATGAAAAGTGCTAAAAATATAAAAGTACCTGTACAAATACGTCACCTTGACTTATTCGTCGCAATGACATAAGCAGCAACCGTAAACTATGTGTGTCAGGAGATAATACTCAGACTGTCGTTACTAGGGATGGCACGAACACGAAATATTTGAGCATATTAAAATTTCAAATACTATAAGACCAGTAGATTACCGCCCGCACCTCTGTCCGCATGGAATTTTAGCCCTTTACTGAGTTTGACTGCTCATGTGGTCTACATTTACTACATTTTATTAACACATTAACACCTTTTTTCGTCATTTTTGAAAACGTTTCATCGTCATAATTCCGTATAAACTACAGTAAAATGTTGCGCTTTTTGGTTGTCTAAGAGCTGGCCTTCGAAGAATCGGTGAGGAGATTTTAGAGTTTCTTATTGTTTTTTATCATTTTCATTTCACTGTTATCGTCACTAATTATATTCTGATCTTTAGTCCGTAAAGTCTGTAAACTGCAGCTACATTTTCACTATCATCTTACTACCACCCAAAATCACATGCATATAACCTAAAAAAATCCTTCATAATCTCCAAAACGCCCGTCCCTAACATCGTCATAACTCGAAACTTAACGGCAAAGTACGTGAGAACAGGCATACGCACTTCGAAGGGCCTGAGTTACGAGCGCGAAGGATAATAGCCCAGTAAAGTAGCCAGTGAACTAGACGAATGTGCCACCAGCTCTTGACGCTTTCACAACGAAACTTGGACTGAGGGAGTCGTAAAAAAATTTTGGAGAATTATTTTGACGCTGGTTCATCATCTTTTGGTGAAGTTATGACATTTGTGTGTTCGTGTGTATGTGTGCAAGTGTTTTTGTGTGTGTACAAATGTTTTTGTGTGTCTGCAAATGTTTTTGTGTGTGTGCAAGTGTTTTTGTGTGTGTGCAAATGTTTGCGGAAGTGAGTAACTACTCAGTACTTTTAATTTGTTTGCTAGTGTGTGTGTGTGTTTGTGTGCTAGTATGTCTTCTAGTTTAGTCTCGTAGGAGTGATAGTGTAAGTTTACGATAGGTTTGTGTCTTAAGAGTGATTACGATTTTGAGCATTTACCATAAGAAAATGTAGTTTATGGTACGATCAATGTATTTCAGTGTAATGTAACATTGTTTATGTGTTTTAGAAAGACTTAGGTATGCTTTATAAGTATTACAAACACGAGACGATTTCAGGACAATTTATTTATTTTTTTGTTACTCATTCACTTATCATTCTTATGGTTAATGGCAGTGGTTTCTGTAACTAAAGTTGCTTGAACAATAGCTATCCCTTACCGATACCAGATTCTGCGTGCTCAACATTTTTACAAACATTATGTGTACGATAATTTGCCCTTGAAATATTTACATAACATCTAACGTAACATTTTACCGAAAAACAACTGAGTAGGTACAAAGTACTAAGTTAATTCTAAATGCTTAGGTAACGTACACACAAGGTCACATACGACGGAGAACAATAAAATGTGACAGTTTAAACCGATAGAGGTGTCGTTCTAAAACTGACATTAACTCATGCTAATTGTACAACGACGTCCGTAAGTAATGGCTATAAATTAAAATACTATGCTTTGTAAATTATGTAAAATTTTAGCTATTTGCATAGCTCTAAACTGAACTAAATTTTCCTATATTTTAATAACAGAATTACTTTGCTTGTGAGCTTACTCTTTTTAAGGTTTTAGAAATTCATTTAAAAAATTATAAACCGGCTTTCGATCCCGAATCGTTTTCACAATATAGTCAATGGTTTTGTTGTAAAAAATAAAACAGATAAGACGGTTATATACTGTGTAATTTGGGTAGAGAGAAAGAAGGTCGCGTACCGATTTTAGAAAATATGAGGGTCAATATGTTTTTTCCATATTTTTAATGCTTGAGCATCAACTATTTCTTGGTTCAACTTAATCAAAATCGTCTTTACAAATTTAGTGGTTTCGCCGTGATAGACACTTAAGTACACAACTTTACTATCCATGCTTATTCTCTCATCCACATTCATACACCTTGTCATACACTTGTATAGTTACAATAACCGTTTAATTCTCTACCCGTGTACATGTCGGTAATGGCTGTCAGTCATCGCGAGGTATGCTCGGCATTTGTGCGACGATACCTAGCGAGCGATAGTTTGATTGACAGCGCACTGCGAATGATCTGGGAATTTAGCGACAACGGTAATTGCATTGATTTATTTGTAAGATGTATTGAATTTAACTATTGATATGGGTGATGAACTTAGTTCCTTTTGGATGTGATTTGGCCACAAACCGCTGGCCCAGGCTTAAAACTCGAGGTCCTAACGACATTGGTCAAAATCAAAAACAAAATCATATCATTTATTCATTTAGATCAAATATTTACACTTATGATAGTTGTTACAATTACTGAATCTACCACTAGCTCGGAAAGGGGGAAGAGCCTTATGAGAAGAGCTAGCAAGAAACCCACAGCCACTCTTTTCAATCGCCAAAAGATTTACAATGTGGTCGATACATTAATTGATCATGCGAGGAGCTGCCAATTAAGGAAAATGAATATAGCTTGGTCATTTCAAAAATACCATCGTAATTTACCTGTGTGTGTTGCTGATTATTCGGGTAGCATTTTTCTCTTGAGTTATTCCTTTGTCTGATAAAATAACTATAAGTGATGGAACATTTTCATTAGTGGCTAAAAAGGTCTAGGGTACCAAATATTTAAGTCATTCTAGCATCTCCAACGTCGAATCAAATAACTTCATAACAACAATTATCATCGCTTCTCACTCAACAAAATATATTTATAAAATCAAAGCACTAACTACTACTATTAGAAACTATCTATTTAAAAGCTACTTTACAGAATCCTCTACTTCGTGAAGTATCTATGTAAATAGTTTGCCGCTCGTGCATCGATGGAGCACTTAAAACATTAACATTTTAAAGACTACTTATACTTAGTACTGAACACGCAATTACTGTGCATTCAAAATGATTACTGCTTTAAATAACCCATTTAAATAATTCTAATTACGTTCACGCTTCACTTTAAACGATTGTAAAATAGTTTTTGTTTTGTCAACTGAAGTTTAATTTTGTCTCTTTCTGCCGTAGTACGGTTAACATTAGTGCGAAAGAGATAGAGTGATAATTAACACTGTTATTGCTAGTTTATGGTAAACTGTCAGCTGAATTGTTGACTTGAAAAGTATTTGGAGCGCTCGTCATAGTAATGCTCACTTTGTAGTAACACGTGTTAGTCAAGTAAAGAAAAGGCTTTTCCGATACATAATAATAATATAATTTGAATATGTAGTCGGTATTACTGATAATACTTAATTAAAATGTTGGACCTCTATTGGGGTACAATGCATATTATACGTACCTACATAATAATATATAATCGAGCCTTCTTCCCATGAGGGTAGGTAGAGACTAAAGGACGGCACTTGTTACGATCCCTACAAAATTCCCTTGCTTCATTCACAGGCATACATATCATAAAGATACAAATACAGGTGGTATAGTTTTAGCATTGAAACTATAGTCACTATAACCAAATTTCCACTTTCATATAACTTTATCCGGCGAATATTATTGACGAATATGTTCTGTCAAAATCAGCTGTCACTTGACCATCCCAATTTAAATGAAGTATGCACAAACCACGAATATCAGCACTAAAGTGAAAATAAACTCAATCACACGAACATTTATTACAAATTCGGTTCCCAAATCGCAACCCAATGATTTTAACTTGCACGGCTGAAATTTTTTTTTCCCGCAAAAACTCGTACGAATGCGACCTCGTTCCGTATATTTATTCTCACACAGACAATCGAACAAGTTACTCGCGTGTGTATTAATAAGATATTCAAACATACATCTCGTTGAGTGCTAACCGTGTGATATTAACAGGAATATACGAAATGACGAGGGTTTTACGACGACTAACTTGCATTCGTGTGGAAGTGACGATTTTGAAATTGAACCATTAGTAAACAACGGCTGTTAATCTTTGCAGCATTTTTATTGCACTCAAATTTTCTACTTGCCACGAGTACGTAACTTTTTGTAGACTACGAAATACTTAATGGACTTAAAATGCCGATTATCTATGTGTTTGTCATATTATTATTCTCCATGGTTACTTTTAGAAATGCAAGCAAGCAAAGGAAGTTTTCAAGGATTGTGCCAAGTGGTGTTCTTTGGTCTCTGCCTACCCCTATGGGAACAAGTCGTAATGTTATGTGTGTATATAATTATACTATTATTATATGTACTTTTAGAAAACCGGAGACTTATTTTCTTAAAACAAGCGTCTATTAATACAAAATCTAAAGAAGAAAAGAAATCGCGTATAAAACCATTTATCATTTCAGTCTCGCAGGTCTTTTACACGTGGCCGACCAGCTAATCGTTTGATTGATGATCGCATCGCAAAAATCTATCTATTACAGCTTTAAGACTAAAGAAAATACCTCAATTATTTAAAAAAATAAAGCAACCTGCGACTGGCAAGTTGATAAATAGCGTAACAATTTATTCCAATATTTTTCCCATCACGTCGTAAAGCCTTTCGATTGTCAAAAATGTGCGGTAACGGGCCATTGCATTATCGCCGACGATTGCGCGATTCGAGTTTCGTTTTCGCGCTCAATTTTCATGCTAATCTTGGTACGAGAGCGCTGATTTTGCCGCCATGAAATATTTGTAACCTGCTAGGGTGAGGCTTCAATGCTGGCTGAAATGTGTCAGAGATGAAATTTTATTCATGAAAATCTTAAAAGAAACAACTGTTTTTTTTTCGTACTGATATCATTTTTAACTTTCAATTTGGGAATTAATTACCTGTGCTTGTCAAAATGCACTCAAAAGATCGATGAAGTCATGTTCAAAACAACTTATAGTAGACTTTTTGAAATCAATATTAATAGAGAGACAAAAAAACTAAAACGAATGTACTAGTATTTTAAAAATCTATTGTGCAGTTCAACATTTTATGATGTTATAAAGCGACATCATTCTGTACAACTTTCAGTTAGTTTCGAGTACATCGATGTCCCGCTGCGCTCATTTCCCGCTGCAATACGTCCCGATCTGTTGCCTTTTCAATTTCGCCTCTCTTCCTCGCTAGGGGATTGAGGGGGGCCGCGAATGTTGGATTTTACGCGTAATACTCTACTACACCGGGCATTGTAACTCGTTCCTTTGACACGACGGCAAGGCGATGTGTTCTTACGTCTGCGCAAACGTGGTTTTGTAGTTTTAAGCGACCTATTTTTGGTACCTTATTAGGTGGAAAATTCTTTTGATATTTCATCATGTGGTTGTAAGAGTTTTTACAGTTTTCGCGAGTTCGATTTTCTTCTGGTTCTCTAGAACTTGTCGTTTTCTTTAGTCGAGATCTTAGTTTTCTGTCGTTACAATAAAAAATACTACTGGAAAGAGCATTTAGAATTTGAACACTACTAGAATGGCTACACAAACTATTAAAATTATGCCATCTACAGTCAAATATCCGCACTACAAACATAAACACGCTACCATCGAACTTAACCAATCACACAACAAGAATTTCAATCTGCCACTTCGAAACTACTGTCACAATACCAACGGGTTAATAAAACACGTACCGTGACCCTCGCCAGCTAAACCCTGGCCATTCCAGCCACACACTTGTCCGGCCTTCAAAGATTTAACAGCATCAAAAATTCGCATGCACCGATACGGAAAATGCTTTATGACCGCCACTGGTCGGGCCGAAGGTCGTAAATTTCCCAGTTAACCCCGCGGCTGGCGGGCTTTGGGATCGACGAGTACATATTTCAGGATCACAGGGTGGATTCTGACGATACTGCCTCGTGTTTTGTACGATACACTTGTCTCGATGCGGGATGCAAATTTGGACGTGATTTGCTACGACTTGGCTCCGGTTTTTGGCGGCAAATGTGGAAAAACTTTTGACTACCAAGACTTTTTTAATTCAAATATATACAGGGTGTGGCGTAAATAATGAATAATCCTTTACCAGCGGATGGGCGACAACCCAACTGATCTAAATATCAAAATTTACCTCTGGCACAAGTATCATAGTTTTTGAGATTTTGGCCATTTTGTGTGTTTTTTAAGAAAACGATTTAAGCTCATTCTTTTTAATGCTGTGATCACAATTTAAGGCTTTTTTTAAATCCGTTTTTTGCAAATAAATCCTGAATAGATGTGCTATTGAATCTACAATCCTGTTTTGTTATTACTACTTGTTTTTTATTTAAATTATGCATTCAAAGTTGAATTTTATAATCTTTCACAACATTTGTGATACTTTGAGCACTTGTGGTGAAAAAAAAAATGTATGGCGGCTTTACTGCCCACGCCATAAATAATTTCTAAATTTTATTAGAATTCTAAATTGGTATAACATGCAGCATTAATACCGATTATTGTCAAAATATTACAACGAACTTAAATGATTAACACTTTTGCCGGTCGACTAATTTTATTTTTTCACACTAAGCGCGTTCTAGATTCAATAGCACATCTATTCAGGATTTAATTGCAAAACACGGATTTAAAAAAAGTCTTAATTTGTGATTACAGCACCAAAAAGTACGAGCGTAAATCGCTTTCTTATACACACATAAGGGCCAAATTTTTTTGCAAATAAATCCTAAATTGATGTGCTATTGAACCTAACATCTTGTTTTGTTATTACTACTTGTCTTTTATTTAAACTATGCATTCAAAGTTAAATTTTATAATTTTACAACACTTTTGTGCAACGTTGAGCACTTGTGTGCTGTGATGAAAAAAAAAATACAAGACATAAATACTATTCAAATAATAAAGATTAGAAATCTAAAGAAAACTACTCTGTTGACAAAAAAAACATTTCTCATCAAATTGTAATACATTATTTTGAAATAGACTTGGTAGAAGCAGCACAGTTCCAAGCTTTTTTATAATCTAAATAATCTTAGTGTAATAACCCTATAGACATGAATATTTGAAAACAAACTTAGCTTAAACGCGCTGATAAAATAAAATTAGTCGACCGGCAAAAGTGTTAATCATTTAAGTTCGTTGTAATATTTTGACAATAATCGGTATTAATGCTGCATGTTATACCAATTTAGAATCCTAATAAAATTTAGAAATTATTTATGGCGTGGGCAGTAAAGCCACCATATATTTTTTTTTCACTACAAGTGCTCAAAGATGCACAAAAGTTGTGAAAGATTATAAAATTTAACTTTGAATGCATAATTTAAATAAAAAACAAGTAGTAATAACAAAACAAGATTGTAGATTCAATAGCACATCTATTCAGGATTTATTTGCAAAAAACGGATTAAAAAAAAGCCTTAAATTGTGATCACAGCATCAAAAAGAACGAGCGTAAATCGCTTTTTTAAAAAACACACAAAATGGCCAAAATCTCAAAAACTATGATACTTGTGCCAGAGATAAATTTTGATATTTAGATCAGTTGGGTGGTCGCCCATCCGCTTGTAAAGGATTATCCATTATTTACGCCACACCCTGTATAGTCATTAGCTGTGACAAAAAAACTATTATAACTTTTAGTTTACTTAAATCCACTTAAGGGCTATCAATATTACAATTTTAAACACATTAAAAGTAATCGATACGTCACTAACATTACACCACTAATTTGCGTCATCCGTAAACGATATAAAAGAAAATTCAAATAGTTTCCTATCTCTTTTTATGTTCTCTCATAAGAGAGGGAAGTAAATACTGAATAAATACGTACATGTACAAGAGAATCGACAACATTAAGGAGTATTTTTGTGTTGTTAAAGTGCTACAATTTCTGTTCAAATGTTTTCCTTTGGTGGCACAAAGGAAGTATTTTACTTGACGACGCAAACGTATCATTTCGTAATGGCCGTAGTGATAATAGTGGCGCATTATTTAGTACTTAATGTGTCGTCATTATGGGATAGGTAATTTTTAACAGATTAAGGTTAAACGATTTTAGTTGCGTAGTTTTTTTTATCTACGTATGTTTGGTTTTAAGATTTTTAGTTTGAAATTGGTACTTGTTGTTACACTTTTATTGATGAGTTTTCTACATCAAGCTGTTTCAAAACTACCAGTATTGACAATACAGAAAATAAAACTTAATTTCGTTTACGTATCTCACAAAAGTACAAAGGCCATATTCTGATTTCTGAAATGAGTCCAAGTTCTTCGTAGTTCTATCGGTATAGCACTATCCCTTTTTAAAAAACCCTAAACAGACAATAACTAACTATGCAATCCATTGCTTGTACAGAATGTACAGCCCTTTGAACTCCATCATTCGAAACTTATCCGGTCTTAACACCATATTGATATTGTGACAATATTTTTCAAAAGAAACAGTTATACATACATTTATTGTTGAAATCGCTTGATTGTTTTACATTACAGATTCATAATTCTGTATTTCTCTCATTACAAATCGTTCCTCTATCATACTATTCTATCATAAAACTAACAAAACCCTTTTAATTTGTTGCAGAGCGCAAGTTATTCGTCGGCATGTTGAACAAGAAGCTATCAGAGAACGACGTGAGAGCGTTGTTCGCGGGCCACGGTGCCATCGAGGAGTGTACCGTGCTGAGAGACGCGCAGGGCCAGAGCAAGGGATGCGCGTTTGTTACTTTCGTGTCCAAGCAAGCTGCTATTGCTGCTATCAAGGTAATTTACTTACAAGCTATTTCTCGGGACGTCTTGACACTTTTCAAAACAATTGGTTGAGCTATTTAGCTGTGAATTTTCAATACTCATCGTGCTATTATTTCGAGAAAACACAGCTCGATAAAGTGATATAAAAATCTGTCCGAGTATGCTGTATAAGTCAGAATGACTTTTCCTTTGTAGTATTTGTGTGAACCGGACTATACTGCAGTATGAAACTTTCAAATCTTCTATTTCCCTACCATTATCTTGCCAATGTTTGAATGCTATCCTTCAAAACTGAGGGTGTATTCAGTTCTCGTACCTATAGCTCTTAATTTCTTATTATAAAATACTATACTTATATATAACTTAATAATTATTACCAATACATTTTTTATAGAAGAGTTTACTTAATTACATCAATATTTTACATTCATTTTAATCGAATGCCATTCATCAAACATTCGATATTGAAGGAAATCTTTCACGAGCGACGTTCGTTAATTTCCAAAATTTTAATTGGCAAAAGTTTACATAATTCAGATTACCATCAATAATCTGTCGGCGTAATGATGGACGGCGAAATGTTATTCAATATTTCCGTACATTAAAGCACCGGCTTATTAATGTTAAATCCTCTTTCGTTCGATACCATCGACAAACAGACGTAATTGGCTTAAATTCAATACACTCGGAAATTATTTGCTACGTAAACAAAATCGTGTGGATTATCTGTGCCGGGTTAAACAAAGGCTGTCAATAGTTGGAATACCAATAATATTGTTGAAACAGTGAACGTTCACACATCAAAAATGCAGCAAATGCAATTATGGAATTAATCCTATTTGATGTTCTACTGATTGAGAATAAATAAGCATGCCAATCGTGGTGGATTCATTTTCAATACTTTAAATTTCCAGTGTCAAAATCTAAGAAATATTGTCTAAATAAACCACGTAAATTGTATGCAGGAAAATGCCTATACTTTTTTTAACAAAGAAATATTCATACGTTTAGTTTAATAAATGTCAGTATTGCTAATGTAATTCATTAAATAGGTAAAGTGTAGTTTTCAAGGGCGTACATTAAGCTAAAACTTCTGTAATCCCCTAAATTCGGTACTAAAACAAATTCAGGTGTTTCAAGGTTTAATTTTCATCGTGAAGTTGAATTTATTAGTCTGCGCAATGTGTGTCAATAGCTTCATTAACTTTTTCAATTTACGTTTCAGTTTTATATGGCTGTTCCGTTTTTATGTTCACGGCCAGCCAGGTTTTAGGGGACGACAGTATAAATGTATCGATCTGTTTTATATAATAGGGGTTCAAGGTCTGCAAATTTCGCTCCTTACTTTCAAATCGTTGGCGACATTTAGATTTTTTTCTCTCTCGAACACTCATGTTATTAAATGAAAACGTGAAAATAGTTAGACAAAAGTTAATCATAGATAGTAAGCCTGAGCAAAAGGCTTTATAGAAAGTTTAATCGTCGAGTAAAAGATTGATAAAATCGCTCTTTCTAAAGAAACAGCTTTCTTTTTGTTTTAACATAGAATTAACCTTCGAATCTGTCTTATTCCAGGCGCTACACCACAGTCAAACAATGGAAGGTTGTTCAGCGCCTTTAGTAGTAAAATTCGCTGACACGCAGAAGGAAAAGGAACAGAAGAAACTGCAAGCGATGCAGGCGAGTTTATGGGGGCTGACTGCGCCGATCGCGCCGGCGACGTACCTCGCGTCAGAGGCAGCGTTGTCGCCGGCGACGCAGCTGCAACTGTTGCAACAATTGCAGGCAGTTGGACTGCAACAGCAGCTGTTACAGGGACAGGGGTCGACGTTGTTGCAAGGTAAGAAGACTGGGCCTAACCGCCATTACTGGGCCTAACCGCCATTACTGGGCCGATATTTTGTCAAGAATTTTCTTAACTAATTATTATTATTGCCCAGATAATTTTGAGTTTATCAAATGTCAGAGTTATTTTTCAAAGATAACTGTAAAAATATCTGCTCTTGCAAACCACAATATTTTATGGTTTTCAAATATGTGTTGAGAAAATTCTATTACAATTTTAGTCTATTTCTCAATAAAAGGATTGTGTTTAATATTCTTTTGTGTGTATTCAATGACTTTATTGATATGTTTTTTGGAAATATTAATCAGCTGTTTCCATTGTGCAAATATTCTTTCATTCGTATTTCCTATCACTGTGTAAATAAACGAATGTAGATTCCAAGCAAAACTTGACTCATAAAATGATGAAACATTTTGTAAAAAATGAATCATGCAATACCTATATTGGGCATGCCGTATCATATTTGGCCCTTTATTTGACGATTAGGATGACGGAAACCGGGATTTCTTTCTTTAGTGTTAGTCAGTGGTTTAACCCACCTAGGTTTAAAGTCCGACTTGGCTTAACTGGCTTATTACTCCCTTATTAGAATACAATGGAGCTAATAACTGCCTCTGTAGCGCGGCTCGTAGAGTATTCGGCTGCTCATCATACGGTCTCGGGTTCGATTCCCGGGTCGAACATAGTGCTAATTTATATCAAAACATTTTCTAGTAGCCCGGAGTATGGTTATGTGTCCGGCATATGTTAAAAAATTCGCCCTCTACTACATGGTTCTTAGATTGTTAATGGAGAAACGTGGGTGTATTTCATACACCTCAGCTGTTTACAACTTTGGGTATAAAAAGTGTGATATTATGTATCTTTAGGGACTAGGATTGCCCAGTCGTAGTATAATCATATTTGGACTAGCCGTTAATGACAAATCAATGACAATGTCTATGAACATCAAATTTTTATATAAGGCAACCAAAATTGAAACTGCAAATTTCTGCTTATCTAGTTGCATTTTATGAGTCAATGTTTAAATACGTTTAATTAATCATTTAGACAAATGTTGATTGCTTTAATTAGTGTCATGCTCTTTTGTTTCGTGCTCAGCTTCCTTTTGACCCAATTTTACCTTATCCATGGTGTTGTGTATGTGTTTATGTACTATTTATTGTTCGTTATATATAAGATTCAGAATATTTTTGACTTGGCGCTAATATGGCTGCAATAAAAGAATACTTGAATTTAAAGATCTTATATCTTGTGCTTACAATCTTATGTCATGTGTTTGATAGTCGAACAACGCAAAATAAATAATTCTACATTAATTTTCATATAAAAGAAACATTAACCTTTGAATTTATAAAACAGAACGAGTTTGTAAAATAAACGCTTGCTTGGACATGTAATAAAGTTAAGGGAAATTATTGTTTAACTTTAAAATTCAATGAACATAATGTCATAGAAAGTGGTTTACGTCATACAAGATTTTACATATACACAGTAATTTATTTGACAATATGGTATGAAATAGATTTTATTATAATATCCATTTAAAGAATACACCAATCCCAAATCCTTCCTATTTATTTTACTCCTTTTTTATTTTTTATTTACGCACATCCCTTTTCTTTTGTCACATAGGTGTTAACTATCAGGATATCGGTTTCAATGGTGCAGGCCTGAGCGGGAGCACCGTCAGCGGAGTAGGGGGTGTGAATGCGATAGGAGGGGGGGCAGCGGAGCAACTAGGGGGTCTGCTGGCGCCTGTGTCGGTGCAAAACCTTGCTGCACTGGCTGCCATGACGCAACCGCCGGTGGTGACGCAGGCAGCGCAGATTCAACCCGCTGCAGCGCCACAACCAGCCGCGCCACCTTTGTGTAAGTACCTTTTTTGAATCGCTGTTCTTTTTAAATGTCACTTTTGACAGGTTAATTATTTTTTTCCTCGTTTTGGCAGGCAATAAAAGTAGTCTAATGACTCACGTGTTGGTTTGACATGCTGATCATTACCTACATTGCCGTTTTCCGTTTCTTGACGAAAATAATTATTCATCTCTTTTCTATTTAACAATTCAAGGGTCGTGTCATTTGAAAGTTCATGACGAATGTGTTAAAAACAAAACAGTAATTTATGTATGAGCAGCAGACCTTTTACCTCTACAATGATGTAAAATTCCCAAATTACAAAAATTACATCAGCCTAAGAGGTAAACGACTTGGAAACCTTATTCTTTTCCGCACCATTCGATAACAACATTTCGGCTGCCTCAGCAGAAATTTCCAACTCGATAAATCCTCGCTAATTGCTACACCTGTCCGAATCCTAAATTGGACCCACATAAGTTAAAAGAAAAAAACATGTAACGATCTTTTTTGTCCGCAACTTTCCTATTTCAGGTTTTGGACTTAAATAAAAAAAACGTTAATTAACGATGAACATTTTTCACACTTCAGGTCTTCTCGGGAAGACTAACATCACAGGTAAAAATACAATGAAATAAAAAATGTGTGTTTTTTGACATGGAATGACACTATAAGCTTCTTAGATTGATGTGATAAATGAGACTGGCTGCCGAGAAATTTAATTAAAAAGTTAATTTGTGACTGTCGTAATTTTCGTGGAAATTAGGAACAATGTTTTCTTAATTAGTCACACACTGTAATAGTTAATGGAAACTTGTGAATACTATTTAACTTTTTGTAATAATATTAGCTTTTTGAGAATATTATTTTCTCTGTATATTAAATTGTTGTAACTCGGCTTGGGTAGATAACATTTGAGATACAAAATATTACACTACTAAGTGCTTCTTAAACGCGGTTTTTAAGAATAACTTAAGCATACAATTTCGTTAAAGTGAAATATTGCATACCATTAACAGGAGTGACTGTTTTCTTTTCCATACAATCGCTAGGTAACTATTTAAATGAGAAACAATACACCACTGTCGTAGGTCGTTTTTTTATAATATTATGAACAAAACACTAGAGACTGACATTTGCATAAATTAAACTTTGAACGATGAACATACAGATATTTCATTGTTTTATAGTTGAATACTTATACCTTCATGAAGACTATTAGTTTATTGTTGTGAAAAACAGTCTGTACACGACAGCCAAGGCTAGTCGGTTCCTAGCATAATGGCCGACTGCATCGTTCGTTTATCACATAAATCTATAGTCGGCCGGTATGATTTCTATGTTGGCATTGAATAAATAGGTAGTCTGGCCTGCCATCGCTTGCTTTTGCATAGGATAATTAAAAAAAACAGCAGGATGACGCTGATTTTCATGGATGTAAATATCGTAATTAAAAATTTCAAACAAAATAAGTGACAATCTGTTTGAGAATCCAATTTCAACTATGGTCTTTGAATTATTTCGCTTGATTTTGTTCTCGAATAATGCTATGTTTATTGACTACATTTTTATCTTATTGCACGTTATTTAATAATTGCAATTTGTATAATAAAGCATTTCAATTTCGCGTCAAAAAAATTAAATGTAGTCGTGAAATGTAGCCATCGGAAACATGGAATGTGTAATAACTTTTTTTAAAAGCTGAATGTTGACTGAGTAATCTGATATATATATTCAGCCTTTGATGTTTATCATCAATATCTGTCGCAGTAATTTAAATTTAACTCGAGCAAAATGTAATTTTCTCTTTTACTACTTGCTCCGTGTTAATATTTTGTACATAGTGGCAAATAATAGCGACGTAAAACAAGTTTTCATGTGAAATTAACATTGTTGATTGTTTCTGCATGAAAGTGCTAAACAGATTAATTTTATTGTCTTTTTTTATTAAATAAACGTGAGTGAGTGTTGTTTATTGTTCTTTATTGTGTATAAATATTTGTGTTTGATACTAATATTGTATGACACTGTCTGTCATTATAGCATGCAGTGTTGTTGTAGTTTGACATCTTTTTTTTTATTTGTCAGTTTGGGAATAACAAGGAATGTTTGCCTTTCTTTTTTTCTATCATAGAGTAGTTCTCTTAGCTTTATCTCATTCATAAACAACGTTGTTTTAATTTTACGGAAGGAAGAAATTTCATAAGCTTTGTTGGAACGTAAAAGTTGTGGAAAGTTAACGAGTCTTGTTTTTGACGTTTAACGTAATCCTTTCCCGGTTAATGTTCAGAATAAATTTACCCTCCAACTTTACATTTATTATAAGTAGCTACGATTCACCCATTACACTAACATGAACGCTTAACTCGAGTAATTTGACGTCCATTTAAATTTTACAAGACATTAGAACTCTCGTTGAATCTTTTGTAAATTCGTTTCACTTTTCGTAGATATAAAATACAGGTGGCTTTAAATTCTTAGGCTTATTTTCTAAAGCTTATATTTTTTAAAGATAAAATTATACTGACTTTTGATACTTATAACTATGTATAGTAAATATGAGCCGCGTCAAGAATATCAGAAAAAATAAATCACATCGAAAACTCTCTTGCAAAGAAACGCATGGATGATAAACATATCTGTTACAAAACAAAGAAAAGCACCTTTCTGCAACGATCTGTCCAAACTAAACTGTATCTTATGCCGTAGACTTTATAGTGTATAATTGTATTTCAGGGTCCACAGCAGAGCCTCTTGGCTCGGCATACGCGGCGCAGTTCGGCACAGCGTTTGCGGCGGCTCCGCTCGGCTCTGTGCTGGGCTCGGCCGCCGCTGCTGCCGCTGGCAAGCAGGTCGAAGGTAAGAAGTCTTGAAACTAATACTTTCTAACCTGAACCTAGTACCCCTATTATAGGTTTCAGCGAGCTCTGCAATATTTTCTATTGCTTTTTTATTCATTTTTTTACGATTTATTTCTGATAGTTACCATTTATTCAAATTGAAATAAGTAGTAGTTACTAATTAATTTGAAAAATTGTTACGGTCTCTACATAGTTTTTCCA
Source organism: Anticarsia gemmatalis (assembly GCF_050436995.1). Classification (NCBI taxonomy): domain Eukaryota; kingdom Metazoa; phylum Arthropoda; class Insecta; order Lepidoptera; family Erebidae; genus Anticarsia; species Anticarsia gemmatalis. Next base: position 2,796,935 of record NC_134753.1, on the reverse strand, counting down.
TCAACATTCATACAGTTCTTTATCAAATTTAATATGTTGTCTGTACCAACGTCTTGATTTATTTAAATCTCCACCTATGATTAAATAAACCTACATATATATCACATTGAACAGTCCAGCACATCTGTCACGCCACCTATAATCCTTGCTATCCAATAAGCAATACTTCAGCACCATCTGCTTTGAACCAAGCCATAAAATATTGAGAATTTATCGATCTCTTACACAATCGTACGACACAAGCAAATAGAATAAGGATAAGCAAAAAGTAGCGATGTCCAATAGTTTTTCTGCATCCACCAATTTGGACGGCCATAAATTTTTGGAGTTGCGCCAAACTTTGGCTAATCGCCAATTTCCCGCTCCAAACTTGCAATACGAGTGTTGCATTGTTTTTTCCATGTAATTGTCCACCTTTTTATTCGCTGATAAGTAGTTTAGATGCCAAATTCAATTTGTGAAGAGATACTTTGTAAATTGCCTTTTTGTTTGGTCCCACGATTTCCTTATCCTTCTCTTTACTTCTGCATCAAAATTCTGCAAAGGATTTCACAGACTTACTTCTAAGACATTTCATTATTGCACATCTTATTCTAAGTATGATAGTAATTTATCGCGGTAATAATCATACACCTCAAATTGATATTGTCTATAAATGTAATTATTAATTTCCGTGTTCCTCAGGTCCGGAGGGTGGTAACCTGTTCATATACCACCTGCCGCAGGAGTTCACGGACACGGACCTCGCGTCGACGTTCCTGCCGTTCGGCCACGTGATATCGGCCAAAGTGTTCATAGACAAACAGACGAACCTATCTAAGTGCTTCGGCTTCGTCTCGTACGACAATGCCGCCTCCGCGCAGGCCGCAATACAAGCCATGAACGGCTTCCAAATAGGTACAAAGAGACTCAAAGTTCAATTGAAACGTTCTAAAGAACTATCAAGACCGTACTAGAAATATTCCAGAACTCGTTCCTAGTGAATTTACAAAAAAAGAGTAAAAAAAACTATGCAAAGAGGTTGTAAGATTCCGAACGTTTGTTGTGATGTATCCGGTGCACTTGAACTGAATAGTTTGGTAAGGTACGTTCGAAAACGGGAGTCCATGTGCACAGTTGTTAACTAAATAAGAATAAAGTTAAGGTTTGTGTCAAAGGATTTATCGTTTCCAAAGTATTCCCCAAATTGTTTATTATTATAATTTTTTTTTTGTCTTAACATAAGTTTTAGTCACATTAAGCATAAGTTGAGGAATCGATACAATTCGTAGACGCCAAAGAGCCGGTAATTTTGAGTAAATGTTTTATGTCTACAGATATTTCTGGCGCGGAAATTGTTCAAACAAAGATGTATTTCCATCATCCAAAGGTTTATTTTCTAGGTACCAAAGTACCGGTAACCGATAAGTATTCGCGTTATTGTACCGTTACGTTCGTTAGAACAATATAATTATTATTTGTTACAGTTATTCTTTTCTTTTTATTTTTATGTTACCAACTTGATAGTTAATTGTAAAATAATTAATGTGGCCATTGTCAGTTGCAGTCAGTCTTTTTTCGTTTAAAATTAAGAGGTGTTTAGATTAACGAAGCGATCTCAAAGTGATCAGTGTATTTATTGTTTACAATACTTGTTGTCAGATAGTGTACTTAACAATGGACTCGCGTGAACTATGTTCGCGCTGTGTCCGACAAAATACTAATTTGGCGAGGTATTTCAAATATTTTACTAAGATACCACTATTTGTAAGTAATGTTTTGAGGCGGTAAATATTATACAATTTCGCTAAAGAAAGCATTATGTCTCCTATATAATGCTTAACAGTTTTGATCATGCCGTGAATTATTAAACTCTAAACTAGACGTTAAAAGTTTTCAAAGACCTATAAAAGACATTAACAAAAATCTCTAATGAAAGAAATGTGTTATAATAATAAGTTTCCTTCTACATTAATAAATAAAGACAATTTTAAGATAAGTTTAACAAAGTATAAGTTTTATAACAGTGTAACTTAAATTTGAAAAAATCTCCCGAAATAAATCGTGATAACTGCAACTTAAAAAAAAAATTCGACCGTTATCTTAAATTACATTTTGCAAATAACGGAATATTTACCGATATTTTCCTCAATCGTGTAAAATATATGAAATACCTCATAATACTTTACTTATCTACTTATTGTGCTCGTTTGTGTATTTAAATGTAACCTACTTTACCACAGTCAACATTTTTTACAATTTTAACACATCGAACACTGGCCCTTTAGTCAAAAATTTTTGTTAGTATAAGTATTTAATTATTATAGAAATATTTTCGTATGTAAGTTTGGTATTTCATTCATCTTCTTAATACGTTTCTATTTAAAAAATACTGTTCGTCACTATTTACTTAATAGTCACTGGCACATTTTTATTGTTTCATATTTTTAATTCTTGTTTATGGTTGTGATTGTAACGGGGAAATCCCGGGTTATCTTACCAGCGTATGTTAAGGATAACAATAACATTACTAAAAAAGTGAAAACACCCACAGTTTGTTAACCAAAGCTCCAACTTTTTACTAACTTAAGACTATAATTCCGAAAATGCATTATAGAGGCCAGTAAATATAAAACTAATCAATGAAATAACTGTCGATTAAACCCGACCGGTGTTTTTCCGTTACACTAACTATAAATATACAAAAACTTACCTTCTAATTAGCTATTAAAATTAAGTATTAATTACATTTATTTCTTGAATACGACCACTTATTGTTATAAAAACGCTCAATAGGGAAATAATAAGGAAACTTGTAATTACCACTTGGGGGGAAAATACATAGATTTATTTATTATATTTTTTTTCTTCTACGAACATATTTAAGATTATATCGTTTTGATTTATATTTTGTTAGTAACTTGTGCCAATGCGTTTATTTCGAGAAGCTACGACCAATCTTATGTCTGAAATTGTAATTTCTGAAATTAGTGATGTACAAAGTTAGTCTTGTATGAAAGCCGTTGAAGACAACAAGACAAGACGACTATGTAAACTATTTCTTTGGTCATTCGAGCAACAAAGTCTTGTAATAAAATATCGTTTCATGCTTTGAACATCACTAATAAATAATTCTTCTAAAAGAACTGATGTAAAGAGAGCATCATTATTCTATTTAACTTAATTAAATTTAGTTGAGTATTATTATTATATAAAAAGAAAGTTTATCGAGATGGGTCTATATTTAGTTTTAATTTTAGTCAACGTTTTTTGATGTCTAATGAAAGACAATATCTAGACTGAATAAGTTTCCTTTTAGATGTTACAGCGATACTACATTTTGTCTTGTGATTCCTTTAGTAAGTTCATTAGTCGACACTGTAAACACTGTATTTTTTTCTTCGTCTTACAAATATTGTTTTCTTGTTATTAAGGTAAATAAATTATTATAAAGGCATGTACGTATTGTTAAAAGTGGACATTGGGAATATTAATAATAGTGAAAATGGAGCTAAGATCCTCGACACGACCACTCGTTTAGCCCCTTAAAGATGCTTGTGTATTATCTGTGGGGCTGTATCCCGGGAGCAGGTCTTTTGATTTTTGTAACGTCGCATATCTTAAAATTATGTTGTAAGATAATCTAATGGATCGTGCTCTCAGCAGCCCTGCAAATGATACGCAAGTACCTATGTGTGATCTAGATAGACGTCAAAAATATTGTGAATAGAATTTTTTACCTACAATTTTCTAGGTGTTTGACGGAGAACCTTATTGTTGCTATTGCTTAAGTTTTTCATAACCACAAAATGTTTGGAAAATGCGTTATGGGAACGGAGGCATTTTTAATAAGAGAAAGGGAATTTGGTGACTTCATGTCGCCAATCTTGCTTCTATCGAGTTCGAACCAATTTGACACAATAACGGAGCGATGTGTTCTCCATTTTTTAATACAGTATCCATTTCGGGTAGTTGAACAATTGGTTTGAGAGTCGATGTTGTACCATGTCGAAATAAGTTAGTGTAATGTCAGGAGCCTGCAATGTTACCGATGAAATGCCATAAGCTTATTTTTCAAGCTCAACGCTAAGCATTTTATGAATGTCGCCTTCAATGCTTCGAAAATTTATTTACCTATTAAACATTATATAAAACCTGAAAATGTATAAAAATAATATATTTATTGATTTCTTGCTGAGACTCTCGAATATATTTCACAAAGTATAACAGCTAGAATGTTATCAGTAACATACTTTTATGATATTTGAAGGAAGTGTGATATATTACGAAGGGTCTCGCATTTGAAAAATTAACGCATGATATACCCAGATTCAGAATTGCCATATGCAAAAAAGCGAAAGGTTTTTTTCTAATTGGACTTATTAACAGTAAATATTGACTTTTTAACACATCAAAATTGACAAGCTATTGAATATTTATTAACAAAAAATATACTTGACTTTTCATTTGGACCACAAAATTCTGACTACACCATATGTTCCATATATTTTGACAAAAATGTATAATTTTTTGACAGAATCTGGGTGTTGTCATATGCATAATATGACTTTAAATTTATGATTCATTTATTTTACAAGGCTAAGAAAGCTTGACAGGATTTATCGAGTCACGGTATTTAAACCAGCAAATAAAGCAGAAGCGAGAAAAATAAATTATTTTTACATTAGGCACCATCACTAGATATACAATTGGTATGAAAAATTATAAAAGAACTGTTTTATACAAACACCTGTTTTGTTGATATGAATGTAAATAAATGTCAAGTTAAAAATATGTTTGTTTTCTTTTATTTTTCGCCTTTCCAGGTTTCTTATTTTATTGCGATATCGTCGATGTTTGCCCCTATAGTGCAAGCAGTAGAGAATCTGCAGAATTTTAGGTCTTGGGTTCGATTCCCAGATGTCGAAAAACAACCTCAGAAGGTCATGATCTCCTGGTAGCTGTGGATCTATGTTTCGATCAGAATTAGGGCAAAACTCAAAAAAGGCTCAACCAAAGGCTTATTGTTTTTGTAAAATTGTAATGAAGAGCAAGTTAGAATATAATAATAACGAGAGAAACATACGAAAAACGAGTGAGCGAACTTTGTGGCTAGTGTAAAATAAAACACTCTTTACCTAATAAATAACCTTTATTACACCTAATCATTCCCGTACTTCTTCAACACTTTATCCTTGTAAACCCTTTCTTCTTCCTCCTTCGATTCGGCCGGAGCATCGTTGACATCAAGCGCTGATTTCACCGACTTAATGAGCCCGTTTTCATCAGCTATAGGAAGTATATCACATATTAGGGGAGACTCGACCCCTAAGATGTAATGACAAGTCCTTGGTTCGAGTAAATAAAGGGACACTTGGGCCGGACTTGAAGAGTTTTCAAGGCATTTTAGTTTGACTTCCGTTTGTCTAGGTTTCCCCGTTTTGTCGCAAACGTCCCCGCCGGAGTAGAAATGCGATACTGATGTGCGTTGTTCTGTAATTTAGAATTATTTTTAGGTTAGTGTTTGTTTGATAGTAAGAGATAGCACTCGAGTACTGATAAAGACAGCGTTTTGATATAGGTGTGGCAATTTAAAGGGACAGAATGAAACAAAAGAAGAATTTAATTAACGAGTTAGATACTGAGGATAGGAAGCTTGCTTTCAACATTGTTAAAATAAAAATAATCATCGCAAATGAAGTACATACTCGTACATATAATATTTAAGAAGTTTTGAGGTTAGTTGATAATCAAATCAACAGTACCTATTACTACAAATATTAACTTTTCCGTTAGTTTCCTTAGAGCCATGTATAATATATGAAACATTAAAGATACCTACACGTAAACGTTTCGTACTCGACATATCACGCGCACGCATTAGAATTCAGTGGCCCGAATCTCTTCAGTCGGTTCTATTGAGTATCGAGAGTTTCATGAAATTGACAATTAAAATATACTGCAAAAATAGTTCCTACGGCGTCCGTTAGAGGTCCGTGATTTTCATATATTTTTTATCGATAGCTAGTCGATAATAGTAGAGAATCGCGCTACTGATGTATATTTTGCAAGGACAACTTACCAACAGGCTTAGGCGCCTTTCCTTTGTTCTCTTTGATCCAGTCGAGGTGCGCTTGTTCATCGTACTTGCCGAGCAGTAATGTAGTCTTCTCGCCTGTTCGGTCTACGTGGTACTGGATCACGTGTTTACCGTAGCAGAACTCGTATTTCCACCATCCTGTACCCTGGGGAAAGAGACACAGTCGTAACACTTCAATGAAGTTGTTTAGGGCTTAAAGACACTGTATGGCTTATTTTGGGTTCAAATTCCTGACGGTAATGGAAAGATTTACAAACATACATAAACATATACATTCTGTTTTCCCATAGCGGTAGGCGGATACCAAAGAAGGCTATTTCTCCTTACAAACTTCCCTTGCCTCATTCACATCCATACATCTTCTCATACAGGACCGGCGAAAAGATTTAATTGTTTATGTGTAGAGCTTTAAAAATTAAATACAGAGCAGCTTTTTTATGCTCTCCCCCTAAGAGTTATCAAATGAATAGAGACTTAAGTCCAAAAAAAACCTCTGTTTTATTTCTTCTTTACAAGGTGACTGTTTAGGGCCTAAGTATTTATTACTTCGAACATCCTTAAACACGTTTGACTAGGCCTTCAAGGATAAAAAGGATACAAAAATGATAGAATAACTCACCCCATTAAGACAGTTCTCTCCATTAAGGAACGCTCTGACCGGCGAGTCATCAGTTATAACCGGAGTTGACTTATCCATGAGCTGCTGGTGCGGCTTCGACTCCTCAACTAAGTCTTCATCATCGTTCAATGGATGTAGTTCAAACTTCAAGTGCGCTTCTCCGTCCTAAAAATATTTGTTTAAGTTAGTAATACTATAACTATTATATACTATGTGTCCCTTGTATGATTTGTGAAACCCAGGATAATGTAATAATATTTAATGTGTATTTGGCATAACGTGTGTTTTTTTCTGCATCGTATTACATAAGCCATTTTAAGGTGTTTGCATCACCGATGTAACAGCTAGTCTTTAGCAAATTATGTTAGCAATTCGAATGAAAAGTTTGCTATTTAGAAGGAATTTTGGTAAAGGTAATCATGAAAACCAGTTTATGCTATATCCACGCGCACGCAAAAACAACGTATACGTACGCATACAGTAACCGGATAAAACAAACGTCACAAAATACACCATGAAATAACCTAACAATTTGTACCATAAATGTCAAAATAAAAATGAGTGTATTATAGTATGTAGTTTATACAATTTTTCTTGCTATGTTGAAATATTATCACAACATAGATTATATCCTATCGGGGGTAGAGGGAAAATTCAAGCATGCTTTTTCATAACCTAAACACATAAGGTTACAACAAAAATGTATATGTTTTACAGCATACTTACCACACTGAAATAAATACAAGCTACATGACAGTGCATTACATAGTTATATGCGTGCTTTAACAAAATCAATCATATTTACCTTTCCAATTTTCTCAACTTTCAACACAGCTACTACGTCCTTAGGATCGTTATCCTGAATAACGCCAACAAAAATGTTAAAAAAGCAACTAGTTTACTAAAACAGACTACTCTAAATGATGCTACTTGTCCACAAGAATTGGGTCGACGAAGAAACGAATAGATTATGTTATCACAATCGAGGACCGGATCCATAAGTAATTTTTGAAAACCTCATCAGCGCCCCTGGCGGTTGCATTAGGAACTATTTTTTAAATGTCAAACTGTTGATACTTGATAGTACGGAATGTAGGAAATGGCGCTAAGTATGACATGGGAATGAGATAAAACCGACAAACAGGTCTTTGGAAATATTCAAGGCACGCTAGTAGGTCTTTGTTAGTTATTGGTTTATTGAAATAGGACCTATAAAATACGGTAAGCCTGTGTTAAGGCAATAAACTGTAATGTTGTAAATGGTGAATCAAGATCTATCTAAGGACCATAAAGGAGACTAGATTTTTTGGGATATTAGTCAGGGATATTTAAACTACCATTATAACCGGAGATGCTTGGCAAACATAAAGCATTATACATGTGGTAATAGATTTATTTGCCACATGATTTATTTGACGGGACTGTTGTTGGTACTTAGGAATGTTGGAACTTTAGTCTATCCAATTCTTGTGAACGTATTGTGAATGTAAGAATAAACACACAAAATCAAAATGTCGACACAAACGAGTTTCATGAAGCTTGTGACACAGTTTGAAGGTGCAAGTTGTTTCAAAACAAAAACATGTTACCTGCTGCAAGTTTATGAGAAAAAACGGACATGATACTTTGAGATTTCGAATTTTTGTATTGATTTCGAATTAGTAAGTGTTTATCCAATCAGCAATTTAAAAATAGGAGGTGAAATCTTCGTTTCCTCATCATAATTTTATTTTGTAAAATATTTCACGTCCATTTTGGCTCTTACTGTTAAAAACTAGTGAGAATAACACGAAATAAACAATATTTATAATTATTAGTAAAAACTGAAAAAGTACTGAGTATACTGAGTACTAGGTACCTACCAATATACTAAAAAATAATAGTGACTAGCAGTAAAACAAACTGAAATATCAACTTACTATCACATACTCCTCCTTAAAGATTCAAAACCAGCATTTAAAAGTGTCAAACTCAACAAAATTGAAATCTAACAGCCAGTGTTACAAACAATAATAAAAAAAAAACAACTTACATTATTATTCATCATTCTGATAGTTTGATGATGGAACCTCAAACTTTCCACTTCCATTTTCAATAAGCTCCTTGGTTTCTTCGGCGCGTCGCCGACGGGGTAACAATCTACAATGTTCTCGCTCACATCCTTTGGTTTAAAGTGCGGATGTTCACAGAGTAAGGGAGATAGAATGATAATCTCGTACTCGCATGTCGAAGTCTCTTTGAAGGAGTATACTTCGTGTTTTCCGTGGGTATAACAGACGTAGTATACTCGTGTTAAGCGAGGTTTGCCGCTTAAGTCACAGACTGTGCCTGGAAGATCGGAATATACTAGCATTAGTAACATAGGCATCCAAAGATCCTATTCATATTATTTCTAATGAAGGGGCAAAGTGTGTCACACCAGTACCACACTATGTCACACCAGGTATGTTTTAACGCACAAACAATCATACATCATGTTCAACTCGAACACCTATCTGGCAGATTGATGAGCTACATCCAATGACAGAAACAAGTGGAAGTTTTTGAGGGAGACTTTCTCCCCATAAGCTCTAGACTTTTTTCCAAGCTTAGATTAATATAAGACATTCCGATTCAAATACATATGTATTATGTATTTTAATCATGTCCTGTAGTTAATTTGTGTTAAAAATAATTCTACTCAGAATATTTATGAATTCAACTGCTGTTAGGTAAGATTTACAATCAAAAGAAATACCATACCTTCATCTAGTACCATTTCAACTGAAGGTAGCTTAACACCTTCCACTTTGGTCATCTTGTAAGGTTCTTTAAACTCTGTAGCCTCCAGTTTAGCATGTTTCTCTGAGCTCCAGTGCCCTAGGTAGTATTCTTGAGTTTTAACCTGTTTACCTAAAAGAAGAGACTTACAATTTAGATAAAATTTGGCAGGATAGCAGAATTGAGCACAAAAATGTCCAATTAACAAGTAAGCATTGGTAAATTCAATGTTCAGTTAATAATTAATTACTTCTAGACTATCCATTCAGCCACAGGAGCATAGTCTATTGAAAAAACAATAAAAGCATTAGCCCTCCTAAAAGTGCATTATACAACTGACAAAGGTGTGAACTGTACACTTTGCACATATAAGTACACTCAACATGAGTTCATATCAATGACAGATGTTCTGGTCAAGTTGAGAATCAACAATTTCATATGCTCTCAAAAGCATGAGCACTTAGAATTCCTTTACAAAAAATCAAAAGAGCTCGGAGGATTTCAATATCAAGATCCCTAGATCACAAGAACTGCACCAAAAAGCGAGTCAGTTGTGATTTTATTGGCACAGAAGTATCATATAATTATTGGTTACAAACCTTCTCTTTCCTCATGGTACTGTCTAATATACCGTCCATGGCACACTTCATAGCTCCAGTAGCTCTCCAGCCTGTATGAACATATCTTCTGAGAGAACAATGGCTTCAGTAAGCTGACCGGTGAAGGTCCATCATACTCTTCAATGCTTGTAGTCTCTTTGGCTCGTAACTCAGGTATCCTACACTCATACTTCTCTTTGTTCGCTGTTGTTACTTTCAAGATTTCTTTTTTCTGCAACTGATATATAAGTTTAATTAATCATAATATCTTAAGAATGAACCTTCTCAACAGGGATTGTGTCTGTTCATTTAATCAATGACTGATGTTTTCCTTCTAGATGATTCCACAAACAATTCGATATTGGTAATGAATGATAAGAATAGCAATAAATATTCATACTACATGAAGAGGTACCTTACAAAATAGAAAACGAGTTGTCAAGAGCCTGCTTCTAATGAAACCTATATTCATAAATAAATCAATTACTTGTTTATGACGTACCTCAGGGGTAGCAGGAGGATTCACTTCACCGTCCACTAGGCTATCCAGGTCCTGGTTACCCGGCCAGTTGATCCCAAATAATATACTATCGTCAAACCCTTTGAAATCATGTTCTATACAACTAACTAATTTAACTAAACATAAGCACACGGCCCACGTACGCTTCATGGCGCTCGTTTACTATTTCATAATAAACGAATAATAATTATTACTTTATTAGCCACTATTTGCAGTAATTAGTCCACTCAAACAAAATTTTCATTGACTAAATTAAAAACTGTTAAAATGTTTTGCTCTACACTCAAAAGTGACCTTTGCAATTTGGTCGGATAACTCTTCATATGAGTTGGTGATCTGTCATTTGTACATAACAAATTCGTTCAAAAATCGATTTTGTTATGTAGAATTTGTCTTTGCTATAAAAACTATTTACCTACTTATTTTCTATTACATTATAGTTACTCGTGTAATATGTGACTACATTTAATGGTACCTAAATAATAAAAGTAAAGCTCTTGGTTGCGATTTTTAAGTTATTCGAATTAAAAGACTGAATGCCACTTCCTAAAAAAACTGAATTCATCATGACAATGACATCATGGTTGTCATTTGCCCAGCCGACTGTCAATGACTGTCAATTTCATTCTTTGGGAGTTTTGTAAAAATGGCGTTCAGCTTTCCAGCTTTTTCCTACATTATAGCGTTAATTGTAGACGCATTCCTAATATTCTTCTCAATATTCCATGTAATTGCGTTTGATGAACTAAAAACGGATTATAAAAATCCAATAGATCAGTGTAATAGTCTAAACCCGGTACGTATTTATACATTTCGTATACATTGGCACCAAAGTTCAGTAGAGTTCAGCTAAGTAACCTATTTTTTTCTGTTTCAGCTTGTGTTACCAGAGTACCTACTGCATTTATTTATAAACCTATTGTTCTTACTGTCGGGAGAATGGTTTTCGCTGCTCATAAACATTCCACTGATCTTGTATCACATTCACAGGTAAATATCGGTTAAACTTTAGGTTATGTTATGATAATTTACCGAGGGCGATGCAAGGACAAGGTCTCACACTACAATAAGTCAATGAGACCTTGAAATCGTATTTGCGACGAATAACAATAAGGAAACACAAAGAAATAACACGACTCGTGTTTCACAAAATGTTTCAAATAAAATATAGTATCATTGACCCTAAAGCCAGTTAACTTTATTGTATTTACTTATTCAAATGTGTAATTCATGTTTTGAGGAACTGACACATTTAAATCTCTTTTGGCACTGTACCTATATAAATTTCAAATGAGTTTTCTAAAATCTGTTTAACTCATTCATAAATATTTTAAAAAAATATGCACTAACTCTTAAATAGCAATTTTTGTAAAACACAATTGTTTTAGTGTTTTCACTAACAATTGATGAACAAGAACTTTGTGTACAATACTTTTTCTTATTGGAATATTGAACATCACATTGTAAGAATCTCATACTGAACATTTCCACTCTATATTAAATGCACTAAAAATCTATCTCTATAGGCCCTGTCATTGACACACTAATTAGTTAAAGATTGAGTGCCTATTTTTAGGTGATTAATTAGTTTGATTGAGCCAATCTATCTACAGACCTAATGATGACACATCTATTGGTCATATCACTGCCCAAATTAGTGGCCAATTCTATTACTACTGCAGTCTAGTAAAGTGACCCTGATACATGCAAATCTGTGCTAATGTGTTTACAATGGGCATAGAAAACCCACAAGTAGAGAAAGCATAGTTTTAAAAATGTAAAATATTGTATAGATATTCAACATTTAAAGTGAACCTCATAAGGGATACTTCTATGTATTTGGCAACTTAATCATGTGATAATGACAACCGAATTATGTTATGGGAAAAAAAATACTTATTTTCCAAGAGCCTTTTACCCAACTACCTTGTACTTATTGAATCCAATATATTGCACCAACAATGTTATAAAATTGTACTTTACAAATAATTATGACTTCAAAAGTCTTTAGATAAATGTAGTTTCACATATTTCGCTCAATAAAGCAGTCCAGTCAGTCTAATAAGCTAACTAAACTATAATGTTGTTTTGTTTCAGATACTACACAAGGCCTGTGATGTCCGGGCCTGGTCTATATGACCCTACAAGCATCATGAATGCTGATGTGTTGACAGTCTGCCAAAGAGAAGGCTGGATCAAGCTGGCATTTTACTTATTGTCATTCTTTTTGTATCTTTATGGGTAAGAAAACAGTTTTTTTTAACCTTGGTACTAATATAACAGAAAATGAATCCTTACTTTCTTGAGAGATGTTAAATATTTAGAAGTTGTTAAATATTTTATTTAAAAGAAAGAGTTGCTCTTATGTCAAAAGGACTTTTACAAACATTAGACACAAAGTACAACCAGACCCCAAACAATGATTTTGGGTCCCACAAATAATTGTTCTGTGTGGGAATCGAACACACGACCTCCCGACACAATGATAGCGGCATGGCGACCCAACCACAGCATCAGGCGACCTAACCACTGCATCACAGAGTTTGTGAAAGAATGTTATCTCAATCTTACACTTGACTAGTATGGTTGGCCCAAGCCTTCTCTCATTCATCTAGAAGATCGGATTCAGCAAACTTAATTTGCACATAGAAAAACATTATGATTAGAAACATAGTTAAATATACTAAAATGATTATTTTATTCATACAGATTATTATATGAAGATTATTAATTGTACCGGTTTGAAGTAAAATATGCATATTTGACAGGAATGTAAAATAGGGCAATTTGTACTGTGTCATGGAGTGATTGTAAATAAACTATAGAAGATACATTATATAATATTATACAATTGAAAATGTACAAGCAATATAAAGATGGCTTCCTGGGAAATATTCTGTCAAGTGGCTAGTCTGTGGATAATTCACAGTTTGTCTTCTACTCTTCTACTCTCATTACCCAGTCTGACGTTATAAGCCTAGGATTCACTACTTACGCTTGTTCTTCGAGGCATAAAGTGTTTATTTTTTTACCAAGAGCAATTGAGTATCATGCCTGAATCCAGGTTTAATGAGTATTTTTGGAGTTTCTAATTTATGAATTCAGTCACTTCGAAAAGTTTTAATGTAAGCTATTGAAGTAACTAGTTACTTACTAGTTACTAGTTAATCTTGCGCATTGTAATATAATACCTGAGCATCTGACGTATTTTATCTGATATACATGATCACATTACGTTTATAGCTATTAATATTGATAACAGCTATCATTAATCTCAGTTAGCCATGAGTAAATAGGAAATCAAGTATATAACATTGTATTATGTCTGCTTAGAAACATAACTTCTATGAAGAGAATGAACAATAGAAGTGGTACTTAACCAATGTTCAGTAAAACAAAACATATCTTTGCATTTTATATTATGAATAGCTTATTTAAATCATATTGTTTTTTTTTTTATGTTTGCGTGAAATACCGTTTATCCATATGCAAATACGATTCGCAAAAGGCATTTGCAAAGTATTAGCACAGTTACATACGACTGTGCTTACTCTTAGTGACCGATAATAATGGTTTCTCGTTACAATCTGCAGCATTTTTAAGCCGGCACATAGCAACTAATTGCTTATACTATTTGCAGCAAGACTTTACTGTTAGCCTCATATTAGTAACCTGCCACCTTTATTAGTTACCAAATCTACTTAATATGATTCAAGTTCTATTAATCGCATCTTTCATCTTTGACCAGTAGTGCGACTTCCTACATTCGGTACTATCGAGTAGCTGATGGTCAACGGTTAATTTTAAAATGACTTGCAATAAAATTCTTGCAAAATACGCTAAGGGCACTATTCAGCTTTTCTGTCCTCTAAATTTCTCGACAACTACCCGGTCTCTCTCTCTTCTGAAGAGAAAAGAGAATAAGAGCTACCCGGTTGTCGATAGTGCAGTTAACAACGTGGCTTTAAGGAAATACTTCAACATAAACTGTGTTTGTACAGGTGAAAAGTAAATGTTTGAACATCAGTTATCTCTCTGTATTGTGATATTGTTGCTATCGAGGGCGAGAGATAATACTCAAGCATTAGATAGCAGAGTCTAGTAGTATGATAGACGTAGTAACATTGTAAATCAAAGCAATTGAACCAACTTTGTATTGTAATCTCAATATTCTGTTGTTATCGGTTGCTTGCAATCGTAGTTTTTATATTGGCACTGGCATTTTAAGGTAAATGGATATTTCATATTCATAGTGGATGTTCTTGAAACCCTGGATATTCTTTTTGGTTTAATCGTGCCCCTGAGGTTACGTTTTTCATCACCTTAGAAAATCATTTTGAAAAGCGATTACGCGTAGACTCTGTTTAAAAACTCCGCTATTAAAGTATTTATACACACATGAATCAAATCTCTCTTAACTCTTCGACTCAGCATCTATTGTTCTTTGATACCTAATCGTCCCTAGCTGGATTTCTATAAGAAAGTTCTTTATCCCTTTTAAAGCAACACTTATTCCAACTGATCAATACCATTGCCCTATAAAACAAGACACTCCCCTTCGTATAAGAATGTCAAATTGTCTATAAACACGCAACGGTTTGTTAACCTTTTTCCGAGAGTCCACCATGGTAACTAAGTGCAGGGGAATATGCTTTCCTTTAAGAACCGTTGAAAACACCACCCACCTGTTTAAAATTTCAACAATCATTGCAGCGACTAAGCCCCGCAACGCGCCCGTTATCGGCATCGGCAAGAAAAAGGATTCTTAGGTATACATGCAACAACATGACATGTCATAATGCCCATAGGAATATGAAGGAGCCTTTATTTGGATCAACTATCAACACTTCTAGGTAGCAACTTGCTTAAACAGTTTCTTCGAAGAGTGATGACGGTCGTACCCGATGGTGGTCTCTGTCGAAATCTGACCTAACTTGACTCTCAACCCCAAAAGAGAGGTGGTAGCTTATTGAAGATAACTATACCCCAAATAAAACGCATCGGATCCACATATAACTACGAAATAGTATTTATATTGTATTACACATAAAATTAATGCATTTTTGTTTTGTTCCAGAATGATCGTTGTTCTAATCGCGGCATGAAACTACATCGAATATGTTTATTTGTTTCCAATAAGTCATAATTTATTGTTAGTGCCCATGGTTGTCTCGTGTGTCCGAAGAACAAGGAATGTTGTATTTGTATAGTTGATAATTCAGTATTTTGATAATAAAATAATGATTGCTTATTTTATGTGTTCTTATTTGACCTATCGTAACATCATGTCTTTTGTTCATCAATGAAATCTATTTAAAGAATAAAATTTCTATGACGTATCTTTAATTTAAAGAAACATATACATATTGAAATTAGAAATCTTTTAAACACAAACAATATTTTGCCTAACCCGGGTATCGTATGGAACACCCCGAGTACGTGATCGCCCTGTCGCATGCCGAAGCGGTACTCGATAAAAACCCAATAAGTCAAAACAAAAAGTATTTTCTAGAAAAGTATTATTTTGCTTCAAGCCAATATCAATTGGATAATAACCGAGACAAATAAAAACAGAATGACTTCAACCATTCTTAATATTACCAATTACCATAAAATACCTAGATATTACACAATAACTTTATTACGTTGGTTAAAAATGCAATCTATATATTTTTTTACTAATTACTGTCCTTTGCTGGACAAGGGTCTCCCGAACGAAAAAAGGTTCAGCCTTGAATATTTGGTCTATATAACTAACCTAATTCAAGGACATTTTCAACTGACAAAGATTGTGCACCCTATTATATAGGCCATCTATCATACCTGCTAAAATTTATCCAATTCGGGTCAGCAGTTGCGCAAACGTAGAACATAGAAACACACTTGCATAAATAACATTAATATTTAGGTCTATCGTTGCTATCTTATTAGTATTTGCATGTCAACAATTAAAGCGTTATTATAGGTTTTGAGTCACAACAAAGGCAATACTAGACTATCTTAATTAAGAATGCCCAGACAATTTTATCATTGCCTTATAAACCTAGATTATTATCGTAATACGAGTGTATTACATACACACGTAGTTATAATCAAATTATATCATAATCACGTACTTGATTTGTATCTAGGGCTATAACGAAGATTAGGTATTAGTTTGTGATCTGACTTATCATGTGTAGTAAGCAATACCAGCACCTAGAAATTGACATCATGATTCTTCTTCTTATCGTATGGTTAGTGGTCAACCTACCATCAAAGTTGTTCAAGCCGCCCGATAGGCCTTTGACATGGCTCAACGACTTTTATCTTAGTAGACAACAACCGGGACCGACTTTTACGTGGTCTTCGAAGCACGGAGACGCCCAGTTCAAATACCACTATGCGGTCACCCATCTATGGAATGACCGCGCCAAGCGTTGCTTAACCCACAGATCGTTTACCGACCGGTGAGCGCAACTGGCTTTGGGCGCCTCATCATGATTGATAACCTAGTATACGTAAAGATTGACTACATAATGGTCTTAAAGCAACTTGCTAAATATTATAGTTCTAGCTGATCCGCGCAACTTCACTTGCGCCACATAAGAGAGAATGGGTCATAATTTTCCCAGTTTTTGTAACATTTCTTGCTGGTACTATGCTCGTATTGGTCGTAGCGTGATGATATATAAGGTACCTGCGGGTATTAAGGCCTGTCGGGTAATAAGGCCTAAATACCAAAAAACGTACGAAATACAGTAGCTTAGTGCTTATAGCACTATGCCATCGTAGCGTGATGTTATATAGCCTTCCTCAATAAAAAGGTTATCCAGCCAAGTATTTCCTGAGATTAGCGCGTTTAACCAAACAAAGTTCAATTTCATATAGGTACATAAATTAGAAAATACCAGTAGTTTTTCTTTGGCCGACGACCCGATCGATCGATCGATCCCGAGATCTCATGCTTAGCAGTCAGATGCACTACCAACCACGCCACAGAGGCAGTTCAGTCATCTCGTGCCTAAATACAGGTTTTGATACCAAATAGTTAATTGGTTTTTTTGGGACAATATTAGTTTAATCTATTGATCAATGTGCTACTGATAAATTACCAGGGTTTTGTATCTCCAGGCTATTGCCAGTTCCAGTACTGGTTCTTCCTTTATCTGTTTTAAAGACACTATTTTTTAATTAAGAATATGAATTCCAGCTTTGACAAACATGCATAGTTATTATGTTAATATATGACCTAATTACGCGTTTTATGTCTGAATGATGAGTAAGCGTACTTAATAAGTCAATTATCTTAATATTTAACAAAAATAATAAATACGTTTTTCAATTCGCGTTATCGCAACACTTTGAGAGTCACGTAAAAGTTATCAAAAAAATAAGATTTTTGGTATTCTCTTTAGTTATCTTGAAGCATTTTTTTAAAACATGTTCTTCTAGAATGTTCTTTAAATATGATTAGTTAAGTACCTAAGATACATTAGTTTGTTGAACAATGAGAAATAGTGGAAGATTTCGTGACCTTATCCACTTTTGTTACTATGTCGACAAATTAGCACAATAAAAAGTATGATAAAAAACAAGTTCCGAACAATTAAGAAACACCTTCGTTTTTGACCTAGTTAGTGCAATTTTAGGAAAGAATTTACATATAAGTGGTACCTAAATGCAAATTTTCTGTTACTAGACGGTACATATCTACTCGAGTTGCAAGTCAATACGTAGGAATTGCAAGTAAGCAGTAAGTACAGTCACGTACAGAATATATCCCTTACTTACTTATTATTCTTTTCTCACCTACATGGTTAACTTGCTTCGTCGTAAGATACTAGCTGTATTGGCTGTAAAACCCGGAAAAGATATACCTAATTAGGAAGATAATAGTGACACACTCCTTTTGACTTTAGTAAGAAACTCGTTATCTTTCATTGTTTATTATTGTGTTTACGTATATTATCTGTGCGAGAAGTGGACCACTATATAAACAAATTATTTATTTGAAGCCGGTTCATATCGATTCATATCGAAAGTGTGGCCAGTACCCTATTGAACTCAGTGGAATACGGTGCTTGAGTGAAATCAATCATGATATTACTAAGAACTTTGTTTGTTTTGTTTGTGTTTCATAATGCAGAATCCGCGAATATTCTCGGTCTTTTCCCTCACGTAGGAAGGAGTCACTTTTTGACATTTGAACCGCTGCTCAAAAGGCTCTCAGAAAATGGACATCAAGTTACCGTAGTGTCTTTCTTTCCTTCCAAGGAACGAAGGGAAAACTACACAGACATCAGTTTAGAAAGCCTTGCAATGGTACGGAAAGAAGCTATAGATCTTTCTCACTTTGAGAAGCGGCATAATTTGATTGATAAGCTAGGACTAAGGTATACTGTGGCACAGGTAACGTCTTTCCAACCTCTTATTAAGATGGCTTTAGGAATATGCTCCAAACTCGTTGACTTCCGACCTTTGGCAGAAGCTTTGCAGAAGAACTACGATCTTGTGTTAATAGAGAATTTCAATAGTGATTGTATGCTTGGTCTCTTACATGTTTATGGGATCAAGGCGCCTGTTGTTTCCATGCTATCATGTCCAATGATGCAGTGGTCTCCAAGCCGAATCGGTGCTATTGACAACCCATCGTATGTGCCAGTGATAAGCTCTAGGTCGACTTCCAAAATGTCATTTCTGGAAAGAATGGAAAATACAGCAATGAACGTCTATTTTAAATGGTGGTACCGATATAACATCCAAGTGAAGGAGAGAGCGATTATCGAGAAACGTTTTAAGAGAAGAATACCGGACTTGCAGGATTTAGCTAAGAATAATAGTGCGATTTTGGTGAATACGTTCCACAGTCTGAATGGAGTTCGTCCTATGTTGCCTGGGATCATTGAAGTTGGTGGAATGCATCTGTACCATCGATTGAAGCCTATTCCACACGTGAGTAATTTTTATATATTTTTTACAATTAATATTTTTTCCCGCTGACTTAATAGAAGGTATGTATAGATAGGTAATAAATTCCACGTATATTAGACGAAACTACGTAATATTTTACAGACCTTCGAGAATGTTGAGAAAACATATCGACAGTAAGTAATTTTTTTCCTTGACAAAAGAATATATAAAGGGGTTATCGTATAGCATGGTGCTTAATAACTGGAACATATTATTGAATTAATTCTAAAAACCTATATGGTTTAACATTGAAAATGTCTAAAAAAGAACACTATTGTAAAGCGCCTGGCGATAACACGCTTTCACAAAATAAAACTACAACCAAAATGTATCAGGCACCGTTACCTCAATACTTTAAATTTTTTATGAATTATTACAAAACATTTTCTTCTTTATTAGTTAAGAACATTGTAAATCTAATTTTACTCGCTTGTCAAGTAATAAAGTGTTAATAGAGTGAACAATGTAAATGAAATGATGCAATAATGTAGGAAGTGACATCGAGATAAATGCATCTAAGTTAATTTACACACTTCTAAACTAAGCCGTGGTGTTACTGCTTCTGAATAAGTGTCAGTTAGATTATGAGGTAGAATTTTGGCAGTTGTTTTCATATATTTGCTGTTACTTTAGCTATAAAATAGGTTAGCCGGCATTTATCGCTAAGCCGTAAAACTGGCCCATAATATAAAACTTCGTAATTTTAAAAAATCTTGAGAAAGATTCAATTGATTTCTTGGTAGGTAATTTAACTAAATAATAAAATCTCAAATACCTATGAGATTGACTTGAAACCAGATTTACGTGATAAGCGTTTCGCTCTAATGGAAAATGGATTTTCCAAACCAATGAACATTTTTTATTACGCACGCAAGTGAAGTTTCTTCTCAGCTAGACCGACATCTATTTAAAATTATTTAATAGCTGTCTGATAAAAGTTTTGAAAATTATTATATTTGACATAACAACAGTTGTTGACCAAAGAGCATCCCTATGACGTTTGTGGGCTGGCTATATCAAATGCCGACTAGTTAAAAACAATCTGCAATGGCCCTTAAATAAATAACAGCACGTGTAACATAGGCATATTAAACTAGAATCAGTTAAAATAATTATCATAACTCAATATGTTCTGCAATAAAATTGTCACTTGTAATAGTTTATTGGGATTTATTTATTCAGATTTTATGATAGACAATTAATTGTTATATCATACGTATTCACTCACTGAGTTAGAATAGTTTTTGCCGCGTAATTGTAGTTGTATGATTATACTTAACATAAATTACGACAATTGAGGAGCTCTGATTAACAATAGACGCGCGAAACGATCTCTTAGGCTAAGCTACGCTTACAGAGGTTGTTCAATGTATGAGTAACTATTGTCTATACATACCGAGTTCCTCCGAGTTTCGTACGGCACGTTATATTGCGGGTAGTCCCTAGTCGGGACCTACATTGACAGCCAGGACTCCCGACCGTCAATTTCAAAGATCTTTGAAAGTCGTTTCCAGTAATCAAAGGCTTGAAAGTCTGATAAATAGTATCCAGAGGTATCGTGACATAACTTTCTGGGTTGTGGAGATCTGTCGCTCCATGTATAATACTGATATTCAGCTTCAGCGTCTAGTGAGACTGGAAGCCGACTCCAACATAGTTAGAAGAAAGGCTAGGCTATTCTTTAAAATATAGGTAAACCTCAAAATATAGCATATAAAAAAAGCGAAAGTGACTCTGTTTGCCTGTTTTTTTCATTACCTTACACTTTCACGGACAAGCGGGTAAATTTGGTAGGGCGTATATCCAGTGAACATTTGTATAAATAAAAGGATATACTATTTTACATTATGAAATGAAATTATCAACTATTTGTTCGTAAGTTCTAAAGTTAGATTTAACTTACCTATAGTTCTTACTACTTAAAATCAAACATCGTTAAGTAATAGTAGTATTTTATGCCATTTGTTTGTATATTTGCCAAATTTTGAATCGATCCGTCCGTAGCCATTGAAATCAAAGTTCATTGACTTCGAACTAGTGTAGAATTCACTACTACGATGCTACGCTAGATACAGTAATTACTATGTAACCGTCGTTTAATTCCGCTTAGGAAAAGTAAAAGTACTACATAGATTCGCTTTCAGAAAAAAAATGGCAATTTTTTCGGTGCCCATTATAAAAATGTAGCACGGTCATTGGCATCACGGCATCTTGGCGCCATTTTGCACTACCTTTGCAGTTTGAATTTCGAATTTGGATTATAACATAGTTATGTTTATTGTTTTTTTTTTTATTTAAACCATTAATTCTGGGTTACGGCCTTTATCGCCTAGTGATACGGATTTCAAAAAGAGGGTAATGATTTTTATGAGCTTAAATCCAAAATACCATTTACTGATAAAATGGTGTTAATTTTAAATCTACTTATGACGCAAGAACTGGCCAGGTTATAGCCCTTGGCCTACTGTTACACAATAACAAACCTACATTACTACATTACCTACCTACTCAAAAAACCCTGTTTTAAAAGTCATATTGGTTTTGTCACTTTCACATCTTTACTAACTTCTACCCGCGACTTCATCCGCATAGTAAGATATTCCTGGGTAAAAAGTATGTTGGATTCTAATCTAGGTTATAAACAATTTTAGTGCCAAAATTTCATTTTTTTTTTGTAATTTTGGCTTGACACACATGAATTCACCTTCATAAAACGTTCTATATTAGGATGAATAGTAATAGTAATTAAGTTTATTATCTGGATGTATCTGTGCTTACATATTTAGAGGTGCAGTCTAGCTCTTAAACATTAGTCTTAGATCAACACTGTAATCGACTGTAACTTGTTTTGTGAGCCAAATAAATAAATAAATAAATAAATAAATAAATAAATTAGGAATCGAGATATTAATGATGTTTGAGAGCAGAGCATACTTTTGCGCAGTTATCTTATATATATTATGTTATCAATTCTCATTTACTTAGGAACATAAACTTTTCTATTCATCAGTACACGTGCACTTCATGCATTTCTACTGACACTTACCAATTACTTATTACACAATAGGTATATTAATTTATTATCTTACTTATATAAATATGTAAGGGAATCGAAAATATCTAAGTGTCTAATAATTACAAAACCAACCTTATTTTGAAAATTATTCAGCATTTAGCGTAAACAGATACTGATAAACGGGAGATAGGTATATGCTTTTATTAAAATCCTAGAGCAGTACCGTTTTATTTATTTTATTTTAGTAATATTATTAATACCTACCTACCTAGCTAGAATTATATGAACTCTATTACTAATGAATTCAACATTGTATTTATAGATCTTCTAAAGTCTGATTTAAAAAATAATATCATTATATTCAATATTTTTCGCTTACTGATAAGAAGTGCCAATTTTTGCTGCTATCGTTAGACGAAATTAATAACCCTTTAAACCAAAATATTATTTTACTTTGGCCTTTTTATATCACACTATTATAGCATGGTTTAGGGTTACCATAATATTATACTTATTCTTTTTTAATATCCGTTGTACTTCACATAGCATAGTAAGACCTGAATCAGTAACGATTATGGCTATATATACATAGAAAGCATATTTTAAATTACCTATAAGTAATTTTAACAAGTTATTTTATAATTGCAACTAAAGAACAATAAAATACACTATTAAAAATATCTTTCCCCAATCTTCATTAAACTCAATATTTATTGAGGAGAACATTAAAAAAACACCAGATTTTGATAATGACAATGGTAGTAAGTAGTAAGTACCCCTTCAAAGCGACTGGAGCTTTTGGTGCATTGCGTCAAAATGATATAAAATTAAAAAGGTTTTAAAAAGGTCCGTAAGTTCATTCTCACAATATAAGCAATAAAACTTATAACCCTTCGCAACTTGCAAAAAACAACAACATTCACTTAAAACGGTATCAGCCCTAACAGTACAAGCACATCACGTAACTGCCACTGAAAATAGCCGTTCGTGGGAGCGCGTTGTGGTATCACCGATAGTCGACAGTGCTCGACAGTTCCCTGCCCGACGCGCCGCCGCTCACTCGCCATGCGGACGCTCGCATTTCTCCTCGCGATACTCGCCGTACAAAATGTACAAGCCGCTAGAATCCTCGGCCTCTTCCCACACACCGGCAAAAGCCACCAAATGGTTTTCGACCCTCTTTTAAAAACACTAGCTGAAAGAGGACACCATGTCACCGTGGTCTCCTTCTTCCCCATCAAAGACCCACCAGCTAATTACACCGCTGTCAGCTTAGAAGGATTATCTGCACAAGGAGTAGAAACCATCGATTTGATCTACTTTGACAGTGTTAGCAAAATCCTAAATTCTTTGGGCGTTGAAAAGATCATTAAGCAAATAATGGAGTTTCAACCGTTAGCAGACTTGGCATTAGACGTGTGCTCCAAAATAGTAGATTTTCCACCTTTAGCTGATGCAATGAAGAAGAACTACGATGTCGTTTTGGTGGAAAATTTCAACAGTGACTGCATGCTCGGACTCGCACATGTGTATGGGTTGAAAGCGCCGTTTGTATCGTTGTTATCTAGTTCCCTGATGCAGTGGTGTCCAGACCGCATCGGGGTCACCGATAACCCGTCCTATGTCCCTATCGTGAGTTCAGAGTTCACTTCCAAGATGTCGTTTGTACAAAGACTCGAGAACACGGTCATGAATATGTATTACAAAGTGTGGTACAGATATGCGATACAAATGAAGGAGAAAGCGATTATTGAGAAGCGGTTTGGCAGGAGGATTCCTGACTTGCAGGATCTGGCCAAAAATGTGAGCGCAATGTTGGTGAACACTTTCCACAGTATGAATGGTGTCCGTCCTTTGTTGCCAGGGGTTATTGAAGTTGGGGGGATGCATTTGGATCACAGCCGGAAACCAATACCGCATGTAAGTAGAGTATATTCTCGCCTGAATGGTTTTGTTTGTAATACGTTTCGCTTCACAAACGTCAACATGCCACATATTGCCTTTGAAACACGCAAATACGCTTGAAAATTATAAGGACATTCGTTGCTTATTGTGAACATTTGTAAAGAATAAATACGTACGCCAATTTCGCACTGGTAATTGAAAACATATAATAAGTAACGGCCATAATTTCCATTACAATAAAAACACATTGTTTCCATCTTACCTTGTCGTAATTTGTAGGCAAAAGAAACTTATTCAAAGTGTTGCAGATTGCTTTTCAACTTACTTACGTTATAATAAGCGATACAAAATAGCAAGTTACGCAACCTGATTTGCCAATTTAATTATACGATTACTTGTAAAACATACATCTACAGGAAAATAACAATATTTACTTTTAATTATTACTTGACATTAATTAGTGACCACTATAACTCAAATAGATTCGTAAATCCCATTATCCTATTAATATTATAAATGCGGAAGTTTGTGGGGATAAATGTATGTATGTATGTGAGTCTTTCACGAATTAACTACTGAACGTCGGATTTACACAGATAGTTTATTACCTAGATTAATTCATAAGATACTTTTACGACAGGATCTTTTTTCACGTGGTCGAAGTGGCGAGTGATGCTAGTAAAATTATATTTGCTAGCTTATTGAAATGGAGGTAAATTAATATTTTTCACACGCAACAACTACTCAATGGATTCTAATCAAATTCGATCTGCACACATAATGATTATAACTGGAATTAAATCAGAATACTTTTTTTCCGGAAATAGTACTCAGTCGCGGGTAGAAAGGGGTCTAAAATAAAACTACACAAATAAATAATTTCAACTTTTTTCTTTTCATTTCTCTTATAATTTAATGGTCGTTAGCTAATTGGCATCGTGTTATGAAACGAATAGTTCTAATTTATGCCAATAAACCGATTTAGCGGTGTTGTTTGAATCGATTTGTTTCAACATTTGTAAATCTGAACCACGCCACTGTGACGGGATAATAAATTACTTAATTTAGCATTAAGATATTCATGTAACGATTAAAGGAAAGATTTCCCAGGATTTGAATATTATTCTATGTGTGCCAAATCTCATGAAATCCATTAAATACTTGGTTTTTAGCTGAAAAAGTTCTATCATTTACGCATTTCTTTTGGCATTTGTAATATTAGTAGGAAAAGCTTGAGTAGTTTTGGTTTCAAAATAATAATTATTTTAGTCGGACTACTTACCCACTTACTTACAATAATAATTTTAATAAATTTGACAAACCTTTAACTTTGAATGTATTTAATAGCCATATTTACAAAATTTTATATAATGTCGCAAATTCAATTTACTTAAAGGAACCTTAACTTTTTTGTAAATATCAGTTCATTTTAATTAGGGTTATGAGTGCAGTAATGGAAATTATCATTTAATATTATTGTATAGCTCGATTAAAATTTGGTTACGACGTCCATTTTGTCCTTATTTCGCAGTAACGATCATTGTTAGTAGGGTATCTCGTAAACATTGACCAACGTTTGATAATGCAACTGCAACGAAACTACTGGCCATAAAAACAATAGATAAACTAATTATTTTATGAAATCGTACCGAATACACAATACAGAAAAACCACAAGAATTCATTTTGGACATTAATTGTTAGGTCTAAATAATATAATTTATTACTCATTATTGTATTTTTATGAGGGTGACAATAAAAAATATCATTTTCAAGCGAAAATAATTTTCAAAAATGCTGTATGTTTCCCTTTATAGAGATATGGCCACATGTTAGGTAGGTATACTGAATACATAAAAAATCTCATGAAGTTTATTTACAAATTGATTCAGTCAAAACAAAACCCAATTTTTCGTTTACATGTATTTTAAGTAGGTTATCAGTGTGCAATAGGTCAATGACCTAATTTCATACACTTACCTAAATAAATTGCAGACTGCGTTGATGATTTTCGTTGTCGCGTAGACTATTATAGCTTAACGGCAACTAAAGTTTAAATGTTGAAAGAATATAACTATTACAAAATGATAGGTATAGAAACTATAATAATAAGACAGGTATTTTTCATTAAAAAAAACTCATCGAAGTATTAAAACTAGATTTGATCAAAGACTTCAGCTAAAATGCCTATGTTACAAAATTATTTAATAGCAATGTTACAGATTTCTAAGAACAAGTTTTAAAAATATAAATAGAAAGTTTATTTTAGAAACCAGTAAACGTTACGCAATAATTAATAATCATAATAATATTCACTAAATCGAGTTTTTTATTAACATTTTCTCCGAGCATCAAAACAAACACCTGTCACCATCCTCAACTGTTTATGTAAAAAAAAACCAATAAAAAAATATCCCGAATGAATGACAACTGTTCTTTATTTAAACTTCAATCATAAATTTGACGTAAAGTTTTTTAAATAAGCGTAACTTTTTTTAACCGCTTTCGTCAGCCATTGCTATCAAATCATTCAGTCTTTGAGAAAAATATAGGTTACATTCATTGGTTATATTATACAAGTACAATGTAAAACGTCATATAATCCCGCTTAGAAGCCATAAGAGTCTGTTGTGTTTTGCGTACATACGTCGAGCTAGCACGAGTTGTCGACGGATATCCATATTATCCATTCATTAACGCTCCCTCTTACCTTAGCTGATGAAACTGTGATGATATATAAACATATTATATTCTATCACAGTCATCATCTAACGACGGCCAAGAACATTAATAGTATTTTCACAAACCTATATAACATTTAACGATTTAAGTTGGTAACTCGAGATGCGAGCGAGATTTTGATTATTTTCGCTATCCTAGCATTAGCAAAAAAATCTAGGTTTGTGCATAATATTGTACATCCATTTAAGATCTCTAGGTTCGCTAGTCTGTCACCCTATTACAGCTTTTCTTGTCTACTTCACCCGCTTACAAACATTTCTCTTGTCAATTTTTGTGTTAGGTAATCGCAGGTCCAACTATCTGCGTGCAGAATTTCATCTAAACCCGTTAGTTTGTTTTGCGCGAAAGAATAACAAAGATCTATTTAAGTATACTATCAGAAGTTTGTTATAAATAGTCGAAGTATTTCCAAAAATATATCAATTTCCTTAGTATCAGGCGGCGAGCCAATGGCACTGTTTGATCAGGAAAGGTCGCAGAGTCAGTATTTAGATGACTGACCGCATATTCGTCTTCGAGATGAGCGTCTGCATTGCATTCTTCAGAGAGCAAGAGCATCGTCCATCATGTCGCTATAATATACTGCCTGTACAATAGTGTCGTTATAAGTGTCTGTTAGGGAGAAGTAGGGCAACTTACAAGACAAATATAAAGTGATGACGAAGCGTTTATTATTGATCGGATTTATGATGATTGACATTTTCACTCGAAATGACAAACCTCATGCTTATTTAGGACGGTTCTTGAAGAAATGAAAAGTGAAACCAAACCAACTTAATGTGTAATGTAACCCTTCATTAATTCCTGGAGACCCTTGCCTTACTGTGGGACAGTAATGGGTTAAATTTTAGCCTGAAATCAAATACAAATTGTCGATGATACGCATAATTTAAATTCACAATGTTTTCCTTTAGTAATACTTAAAAATTATGACATAGTTTAAAACATTTTCTTTCGCCATAAACCAAAGCAAATCAAGATAATTTGATACTTAGTTCCGCTACAAACGATGAGAAATACTGAAGAAACTGGAATTCCTTATTAAATTAGACGTATATAATATTGAATTGTTATCACGAGAGTGTGACCTAAGTATGCGTCGTTATCATTGATAGCGTTATTGTGAATTGATATCAATATTCATGTCAAGGGTCAAATAAAAGACCTCGTTTCCATAATCGTATGTTTTTTACTTTACACACTCGCGTGGGTTACTTTTTCGAAATGAATTTACTAAGGACACTTTATGCGATAAACAAAATGTACTTTTGACTCATAAATGAGATCATTCATTTTGGGCCATTTTTTTATAGGCCAAATAAAACATGGCATATATCGATAGAACCAGCCATTTGAAGCAATAATCGTTATGGCACAAAATATGTAGGATAGCTTTAAACCGAGTTATACAAGTTCGAAGATTCATCATTTTCAAACAGTTATTCATTTCTGAAAGTTGATTCCCTATCATAAAAAAATATATATATTTTTTTTTTTTTTTAATAACCCATATCTGTCCCACTGCAGGGCAAGGGTCTCCTCCCAAACGAGGGGGAGGGGTTATAAAAAATATATTGAATATTTATATTATACTACAATTAACTATCTGAAGCAATTGTCATTGTAAAGCGACCGTTCTGAAGTGACAAGTGAATAAGTTATGCAAAATATTATACGAATTATTTGAATAACCGCGTAATTTTTTTCTACTCAGACTTAATATCTATTTGTATAACAAAAATGCTTAACTTAAACTAGCTGACCCGCGCAACTTCGCTTGCGTCCAATAAGAGAGAATGGGTGAAATTTTTCCCCGTTTTTGTAACATTCATTATTGGTACTCTGCTCCTTTTGGTCGTAGCGTGATGATATATATATATAGCCTATGTCCTTTCTCGGGTATCAAAATATCTCCATACCGAATTTCATGCAAATTGGTTCAGTAGTTTAGGCGTGATTGAGTAGCAGACAGACAGACAGTTACTTTCGCATTTATAATAATAGTATGGATGATACAACTCTGCAATGTTCTAACACAACATACTGCAAGTAGATACGAAATAACTACAATGCATTGCATGAAGGACAGGACAGTATCTAGAAATCAGGACAACGATGAACACAATAAAATGACAACAATGACATAGGACAGCTGCCATTACATTTCATTATATTAAACGAGCAGTAATGACCAAGTAGTAACGGAAACGCACATAGCAACTGACTTGCATTCTGTGGAACAGAGTTATGACCATGATTATACCTTGATTATAAATAATCACTTTATTAGTTGACAACCCCGTGGCAGTCGCGTGACTGTTATTATTCCGTATTTTTTTGCAAATAAAAATATTTCGCAATTTTAATTTAGAGAATATAACCTTAGGGACAATTTCCGTATCATAATTATAGTATCTGAATAGTCGCATAGTATCTGTATTATTATTTGGTAGGATTGTAACAAATTTTCTATATAAAGTGATCAGCGCCCCTAGCGTATTCCGCAAGAACTATTTTCATTAACAAATTTTAAATGTTAGCTGATAAATCACTGACATGTTTGAATAATTACACCATGGTAATGTGTTTTGTCTTTAAAGCATTTTATCTGAAAACCAATATTACCCGTAGGCATATGTTTTCAGGCATCAAATTACTCACAAACATAAATTTATCGCATCAAGTTTACAATAGCAGTGACAAGTACTAAATATAACAGAGGTTAAATTGTTTCCTTATTGTTAGTTATCATATCCGCACAATTTGTAAAGACATCCGTTATGAACTGGTTAAAGTGATCTCTTTCGATTCCCACATAAAAAATATTATGACATTATACTTATATGTATACATACATAATATCACGTTATACCTAAAGGTATATAAAATAGATCCAATTTTAGCAAGTGACTATGTTAATATCATGTAACAGGGGGCGAACCTTTTGCTAATTACCAGGGACGTTACCAAACTTCGGACTAAACTATTGAAATATATTCATATGTAAATTACAAAAGACCAATTATTGTACGTTACCCGACCCGGGAATTGAACCCGAGACGAGATGATTAGCAGTCAGATACACTACTGAATCACAGTTGGTTTATACATACATATGATGGGACCGTGCAGCACATTGTGTCCATTGTTTGTATGTTTGTAACAGTTTCTATAACACAAGATTGATTTTTACCCAGAAAACTTCAGAAAATACTATGGAGTTAATTCTATACGAGCAAAAAGTTTCTATTATCAATGGCAACCACATGACTAGCTTATGACCGCAACCATGGTCAAGTTCAATTAGATTGCGGTACTAGTCAAACTAGTTCTATTAACCACTGTCAATGCCCTCAGAAAACTTCACTTTCACAGACACACAGATAGATAAGTTAATCTATCTAAGTTGTTAACTTCTGTATCATTTTAAGCTTTTGCCCGCGACTTCGCCTGGAGATTTCAAGGAATAATGATCTCCCGTCGACCCTTCCAAATAACTAACATTATTAAATGAGTTGATTTTACAGCCAAATAAATCCATTCAGTGGTGTAGTAGTCAACGAATAAAAATGCGGCATAAATTATCTCATTCTTTTATCCAAGATCACGAACTTTTGAATGCTTTTGGCTTCACCCAAAAAATTAAATAAGATTCTTCTTTGATTAGCCTATGCTTGTACGCTCTTCTTTTTATAGTTCTATACATTTAAAGGTTCAAAATACACTCACACTTCACGTGAAAAATCCGTATTAATCCATTGTCTAGCCAAAGATAAGTGTTACGATACTATCTGTTTATAGATTACTAATTTGGTCAAGGTCGACCTCTTTACACACGACTCGACCGAAAAATGCGCACGATTTTAATGTCTTCCCGAAAATCAAATCTGGATGTCTTATTTTTTCGCCTTATTTTATTAAATGTGTCACTTTTATTGGCAGTAAAATTCTTTTAGAAAATTTAAACAAGAATGTGAGAGGAGCATGAAGTCTAGACAATTAAACACATTCATTCATACATAAAATTATACCTCTTATCCACGAAGATAAACAAAGGCCAAAAAACCATTTGCCTCATTCGCATCGACATATTATTATGTATATGATGATTCAGGACCGGCGGTTTTCTTTCACGAATTTCTATTACGCTTCTCTCTATATCTATTACGCTTTTCTCATTGGTAGTTTTCTTAAGAGCGACAATTACGATGTCTGCGTTGAAAAAAAAATAGAAAATAGGTGCATGATTACATAAATTGTGTGATTGACACCTCTTGTGTAGAGAAGGAAATGTACCATTGAACTGAATTGTAGGTGTCCGTTTAGATTCGTTTTAATATTGGCCATGCACATATTGCACATTGATAGTTAGAGGACAGACATGTACCGGGTACCCGTTGATCTATAGTTAAATACCTACCTAATACCTAATATAAGTAATACACGTATTTATCCGTAGAATAACAGACTTTTTTCAAGTTTTAATTAGGTTAGTCGTTAGGTCGTTTAATGTTTATCTGTTGTTTTTATTATTAGAAGTATTGTTGTAACATTTATTATATCCGACCTAAACTAATTACACACCTTTTAAATCCTTGGTGTGATATTAACATGATAAAGCCGCGGGAGGATTACAATATGCCTATTTACTTATTATAAAACGATATATATATTTACTATAGGATTATAATAGGAAGTAGATCGCGATATCATTGATAACCTGTATCTGTTTGTTTACTATAATTTATTATTTCTCAATCAGTATTATCCCTATTTATTTATGACGAAGGGTATTTCTAATTTTGCGCACGGATTGAAATCTATGATTTATTGAAGGGATTTTTTCTTTACTTTAGTATTTCTGTAAAAAACGACTTGATGATTAAGCTAGTAGTACGGTACAGAGGGGTAGTATTCCGGGGGCGATAGGGACCTTTTGCTTCCGTCTCTGGGGAGGGGCTCCAGAAGTCTAAAGTCTAGAGTTTCTTATGCTATAAAATGCTTTAGTATTTTGGAACCCGGAGACCCCAAAATACGGTAAACTGGGTTTTTTTGACTGGGCCTCAGGTTTTACACCCCAAGCTTTGGATGATCTTAGTCCGCCACTGACTTAATATCGCGAAAGTAATTGATTATTCAGAAGCCCTGATATTCATGTATTTTTTGTTAAAAATGAAGAATAAATAGACTTTGTTCTTGTAAATTGTCAGCTAAATTGAATACAGTAGTAGTCGGGGTTAAATTATTTGACATCGTGCGTTTACAATCAATGAATGTTGCCACATTCAATACGGAAAGATGTTCTAATTTGTTGAGCTGCTGTATATCAATTAACAATCATTTATGTCATTTTAATAAATTCAAGGCTACTCTAATGGAAAATAATGAAGTCTGAACACACCGTTGATTTGCTTGTTATTTTCCGAAATTTCTCTCACTTACCTCTTTTACGTACTAATTAAAACTAAAAATTATCTTTCTATGGAATTACTGTCGCACTGACTTGTTTGTCATTTCTCCCGACATGGGAGAGCGGAAGTAAGATAAGTTCACCATTCGCTTTTCCAGGTTAGAGAATAGAGTAGGTTTACAAAATAACTATTGAAAATGTTTTGAAAATAATTTGAGCGTGAGCATTTCGTTTAAAAACAATAGGAATATTTAAATACAATAGTCACTGTTATCAATATTGTTACGAAATAGTGAAGGTACAATGTTGTTAAGAAACTAATAATTTATTATTTTAGGGACAGTTAACTAACAATAGGCAGTAAATTAATGTTTGTTCATCAAATACAGAAGAATACCTTCTTCTTGCTACAACAGTCTTCAACAGTTACTTGCAACAGCAATCAGTACAGTTTTTCCGCTCTATTGACAAGGCCAAAAATTACCTGGTTTTATTTATAAGCTACCCTTTTCACGAAATTAGGTCCAGATTAGGGTAGCGAATTCCTACCACTACTCATAGTGTTGAATCTATCAAAACATGCAATGACATCAATACTTTCCGCGGTCTGTATTTATATTAGGTCGAGGAAAAAGTATTTTCGCATTATACACAAAAAAGCTCGATATTTGGGTACCTCACGAGCTCACTGAAAGAAACCTAACAAACCGTGTATCTACTCATTTGAAATTCTTGAAGCCAAAGAGATTTTATTACAAGTTCATACATACTATAATGCGAAAAACCTTTTCCCTGACCTAATAAATAACTTATATGTACCTATATACCTACATCATAACGTTTTTTTTTCAGTACATCGAACGGTTCCTGAACGAATCAGAACATGGCGTCGTTCTCTTCAGCTGGGGCTCTTTGATCAAGACGGCTACCATCCCTAAGTATAAAGAAGATATCATCATTAACGCTCTCTCCAAGATCAAGCAGAGAGTCATCTGGAAGTACGAGGACAGCGATGAAGAGGGAACACTTAGTGGAAACATCTTGAAAGTGAAATGGATACCTCAGTACGAGTTACTTCGTAAGTTTCGCTTTCCTTTTTTTAAGAAAACTCCCGCACTAAGAATTGCTCTTGTGTAGCGTGGATTTTAACAAACATTTAAACAACGGACTCAAAGTACAATCAGATCGATCGCACAAATAATAAATTGTTCCCTGCGGGAATCGAACCCTCTCGACGCAATGGTATCGGCGTTGCGACCTTAACCACTGCGCCACGGAGACATTCCTAATATATATTGCTAGTGCAGAAATCGGTTTCAATTCTTTCTGTCTGTTTGTTTCTGAGCTATAGGTAGCAGACAGACAACTATGATAAGCGTTCATGGGTAATAAACCTCGATTTAGATGTTTAGCATGGGAATCCCTAGATACAGGCAGTCAGATTAAAATTAAAAGGTTTCGTGTAGTTCTGACCAATATTCGATATGACGGTGATCAGTTTAATTGAAACTAGACAACTATGCAGGAATTGTAGCCAATTACATCTTTTGCACCCAATTGCATCTTTTTGCGTGATTTGCGTTGACTCCGCATTTTTGCGCATATTGTATACATAAAAAAATAATAATTATGTCATAGATTCAGCGAATATTTAATCGATCTAGCTACCCTTGCACGATTTTTATTATGAAAATAAATCGTGCGTTGTTTGCAAATACCTTCCGCTCAGGAAAAACCGCAAAATCTTCATCTAATAATAATTAAATTATGCTATTCCAGATATTATTATTTTTCTTAGATAAAGGCTGTATAATAATCATAGTTACGTATTTGAGTTACAAGGAAACGTGAGGAAATTGTAATAAAATTATTTTCACGTGAAACGCAACATTTTACAGCATAAAGCCATTTTTCGGGAGATAGGAAACGGCTATGCTGCGGTATACCTACTTAGAGTAAGCTTACTAAGATTGTAATTGCGGTTGAGTGCTGCCTAGTGAGTATTGGATCTTGGATCTATTCGTGGGGACGGTATTGAGTCCTGAGACAAATGATAAAACAAACAAATATAAAGTTGCTATAAGTCACTATTACGTCGTAGAACTTCTTTATTCTTTTGAACGGACGCGGATGTTGTAAGTAGATAATACAGTATCTGGAGCTGAAAATTTATATCTTTTTTCTTCCACCCACAGAGCACAAGAAAGTAATCGCGTTCATCGGCCACGGGGGTCTCCTCGGAATGACAGAGGCCATCTCAGCTGGTAAACCGATGTTGATCGTGCCGTTCTACGGAGACCAGCCTCTCAACGGAGCTGCTGCCGCGGCTATAGGCCTTGGCAAGTCGATATCTTATGCCGATATGACGGAGAAGTCCTTGCTGGAAGGCTTGCAGAGCGTGCTAAGTGCTGAGTGAGTATTGCTAACTTTTATAAGTATTCAATTCTTGTCTTTCTGTATGAAAGGACATATGGACTTAAAATTACCCCTCCTTCCCATAGGTGTAGACAAAGATCAGACAACGCCACTTTTAAACTTGATTCTTGTCTTTCTGGTAGTGTATACGTCTGCTGATCACGAAGCACGGAGACACGGAGCAATTTTATCGCCTTATGGGTGGAATTTATCAAAATCCTTTCTTAGCGGATGCCTACGTCATAACATCTATCTGCATGCCATGCAGCCCGATCCGTCCAGTGGTTAGGCCTTTGCATTGATAGATCACTGGCATTGTAAATGGCGAAACGCGGGTGTATTTCATACAACTTTTCTCATAACATAATTCTTGCTTAAGGATGGTATCTGAAACTAATGCCTTAGTATAATTATGTACACAAACAAAGTATACATACGTAATCAAGACCTAATAACCGTGTTAGTTAACTGTCTTCCGACATTATTATCTAGCAATAATACATGCACTACGCAACATAACATATCTTATATTATCTATGTAAATTTGATTATTAAAGACAATATATGAGGCAAATTCGTAGTACTCCTAACCGGCGCTCTTTTATAACAAGATTTATGGATGTTAATAAGGCAAGGAAAGATTTTAAAGATCGTACGAAATGGCTTCTAGCGTCAAGGTTGCATCACGATTTTTTCCTTCACCGTTGGAACAAGTGATAATTATTTTTTCTAATACACACATAACTTCGAAAAGTCATTGGTGTTTTACCTCGGGTTCGAACGTGCACTCGGCACTTGACATGAAAATCCGTTGCGTAGTTTTACAGATCTAAGGATACATACATACAGACGTAGGGACAAACTTTACTTTGTACTATGTAGTGATTTAACATGATTCATTTCTAATAATATAACGAAATATCTTAAATAGTCCCTTACTAACACAAATGTTACCTACCCAACAACTCTGAAAAGTAATAGCGGAACTGGCGTCTCTCCAAAAACATGATGTAACACTATTGCTACCAAAATAAATGTATTTATTTAGACACATTGTTAATTATTTGTTGTCAAATTATGATGGCATTTAACACGATATAAAGGTACGTTATGTTATTTCGGTTTGGCAAAGCGCCTAGTAAAATATAATATCGTGATTCATGGCACACTTTGTTCTGTATTAGGATCGGATTTCTGAACGGATTATTTGAAGCAAATTTGGTTATTGAGCTGGCAAATATCTGACGTATTTACAGAAATTTTCAGTATTTGGTGGCAAAGCCCAACTAGCACACAAGCTGCTTATACAGTCGTTATACAGCCTGATAGTTGCATAAGAGTCGTTCAAATGCTGTACAATTCTCTATAAGTTCTATACTAGCTATTTAAAAAACCCTTTAACAGCTAGGCGGGACAGTAGCCGTTTAGTAGGAAACTAATGACTTATAGTGATATATGAGCATGTAATTGCATCGCTAGACAGCCTAGGGAAGTATAACTGAGTTAATGGAATCTTCTATAACACCGTTAACTGTATAAGGGGACTTTAGGAGATAAAGGAGTTTAAACGGAGTTATGCGTTGCGCTTATAGCGCTCAAGAGCGTAAATAAGCTTTTTGTATTGCCTTAGGTTCTATAACAGGTTTTTTTAGGGCTAGTGTATTACTCATCTATAAAAGAGTTGCGTAGGTCTTTAATAGCGCCTTGAGCGTTATATCAGATATTTATATGGCTTCTGTACGGCAAATAGATGTATAAGGTATCATTCGAAACATTTTTACAGCCATGGGGATTACAGAATTATGTTAAGCACCTAAAGCGCTATAACGGAGTAATATACCTTTATACTAAAGCTTAAAATTATTATCATAATATATTTACATAGGTGCAGTGGTGGTTCAGTCTGTCAAAGTTTTTAAAGAATAAGTAAAATAAAATAAATAAAATAAATAAAATAAATAAAATAAATAAAATAAATAAAATAAATAAAATAAATAAAATAAATAAAATAAATAAAATAAATAAAATAAATAAAATAAATAAAATAAATAAAATAAATAAAATAAATAAAATAAATAAAATAAATAAAATAAATAAAATAAATAAAATAAATAAAATAAATAAAATAAATAAAATAAATAAAATAAATAAAATAAATAAAATAAATAAAATAAATAAAATAAATAAAATAAATAAAATAAATAAAATAAATAAAATAAATAAAATAAATAAAATAAATAAAATAAATAAAATAAATAAAATAAATAAAATAAATAAAATAAATAAAATAAATAAAATAACTAAAATAAATAAAATAAATAAAATAAATAAAATAAATAAAAAAATAAAATAAATAAAATAAATAAAAAAAAAGATTTTCATACTATTTTAATATTCAACGACTGACCCCTAAAAGTACGAGTAAAATGCTGGTGTGCGACCAAAACAGTTATATTGAAGCACTCTTATGCCACAACTGCAGAACCTTGAGGTCTACAACAGCAAACACTAGAGCCTTTGTACAGCTTAAGGCGCTAGAGCAGATGTAACCAACTCTGAGAGCTGCTTGATCGAGACGCCATTATAGCATTTGGTAAACATATTTTTTGAGGTTATTACGATCTTTTGAAGATCATATAAATCTATAGCCTGGTAACGTTAACATAATTAAAATCATTTTTTATTACCTATAACCCTAATTAAATTATCTGTAACCCTCAAAGTCTTATTTATGTTCAAAATACAATTTCCAAATCCACATATCTATATAATTTTTGCATTTAAAACTGAATATTTTGAGGGCGCATGAAAATATTGACGATAATATACACATATATTGACAGCAAACTGGAACTCGCACTTTCATATCACGTACACAAAGAAATAAAAGCG
The DNA here is from genome assembly GCF_050436995.1 of Anticarsia gemmatalis. Classification (NCBI taxonomy): domain Eukaryota; kingdom Metazoa; phylum Arthropoda; class Insecta; order Lepidoptera; family Erebidae; genus Anticarsia; species Anticarsia gemmatalis. Next base: position 2,759,027 of record NC_134753.1, on the reverse strand, counting down.
ATAGACTACTTGTTATTTTAATAATCCAATCCGTAAAAATAAAATGTCTCCTCATTTGTCACTGATGATTTATTTTAAAAAAATATATTTAGTTTACACCATAATAAACCGACCATATTACTAATTTAGAGCGTTAGCATTTATAACCGTTACACAGTAGCGCTAAAATAAGGTATAGGTGGTATAATCGCGCTGCAAGAGCATTTTCGAACGCTCGTGGCGCTAACCACCTCTGTACAACAGCTGGTAAGCGCCACGAAGCTGCGAAAAAGCTCTTGTAGCGCGATTATACCACCTTCATCTTATTTTAGCGCTCCTGTATTACTACTATACTACGTACTATTATAATTACTATTTACGACCACTGTAGATCCAATATCGAGCTATAAGCTGGACAGTATGGGCCTATTTGACGCTACAAGAGATCTGTAGCCGCTTATAGAACCACTATACTTCTTACTAAGGAGCCTAAGGCGTTATAAAAATCCTTTAACCGGCCATTGTGCAGCTTGTTATAGCGCTTGTGTGCTAGTTGGGAGTAGACTGCCTTCGTGGCGCAGTAGTTGAGGTCGCCACGCCGCTACTATTGCATTGGGGGTTGTAGGTTCAATTCCCACACGGAACAATAAATTATTTGTGCCATTCACAAATAGTTATTTCAGGTGTGGTGGTACTTTGTGTCCGTTGTTTGTATGTTTGTTAAAGTCCCTGCGACACCAAGAGCAATTCTTAGAGCGAGAGTTGTCCTTAAAAAAAAGATAGTTGGTAACGTAGTGTAGCTTACTTCTACGTATAAATATGCTTTTACAAACATTATTGTACTAGGTTGGTAATTTGCACGCTTTTCAAACTTCTCTGTGAATAGTTACCACTTAGATAATTTTTAAACGCAAATCTTTTTAAATAACGGGACGAGTGACAGGCTAAAAGATCAGGAAGATAAAACATTTGCATCATAATATTAGGCATTTGAAAGGAAAAAAATACACAAAGTCACGACAAATGAAACGCTGTAAAATGTATTGTTTTTGCGCGTAGAATACTGATGTTCGTCGTAATACGGTCATTGATTCCTTCGAGACCCGTCTTGTTTTGTCTTCGCAAGAGACAATGGTTTAGGTAGGCTGAATACCTAAGTACTTAGCTGTTCCCTTGAGTTTAAAACCCCTAGGGCTTTTATTTACTTAGTAGAGTTTCTTTCATGTTTACTCTCGCATTTAAAGCGAATTTGACTTAGTAATTTACAAAGTATCCTAAGAAACTGGAAAGAATTAAAATATTTGTTCAGAGACGGAATTCGAAAACGGTTCAATAAATAGCGACTTGGTGCGGTAACTGTAGGTACCTACTTGAACGCCAGCCAAACAGGCTAGGGATTATTTTTTTTGCTTTTATTTACAGTAACTTCTTACTTAGTTCAATGGCAACCCAGCGGTCTACCTATGGATAGTGCCTTCATGGTCACTTCATTAACGAACATACATAGGTACATAATATCACGACCTTTTCCCATAGAGGTAGGAAAAGATGAAAGAACGTCACATGGTACGATCCTTATAAACTCCCCTTGCCTCATTCGCATCCATACATCTTGTCATACAGGACTGCCGGTTACTACGTGCCTGACCTATATTTTTACATTTATAACCTACATTGAAACAATAATTTTCTTATTACAGAATGCGATTGAGCGCGCGCCGTGCTTCCAAAATCTGGCAGGATAGAATAGCGGACCCCATGGAAACAGCCGTTTACTGGGTGGAACGCGTCATTCGATGGGGTGACCTAGACCCCTTGCACTCATCGGCCAGAGACCTCTCCTTCATCGAGTACAACCTCCTTGATGTATTAGCTGTGATCATATTAGCTCTTATCTTATTTATTTTAGTTTTAAGGATAGTTTTAAATCAAATTTTCAAGCTGATTAGTGGCAGCTTTCATAGCAAGGAGAAGCTGCATTAGATATTTGTTATAAAGCATTGTAATTGTTAGAAATTTAAATCTGGTGAGGGTTCTATGGGGTTGCCAGATCCTGACTTATGGTTTACGGAAGAAAGAGAACAAAGTATTCCTGAGGGAGTGTTACAACGACACGACAGCAGAGCAATATTATAACTATAATAGTTCTCAGAAGTAGATTCAGAAAATATATTTTCGGAATATTTAAGGAAGTCCAGGCCATGTGGTAACCCCAATAGTACCTACAATTCATAGCTAAATTATTAAGTGCCTAAAAATCTGTGATGACTAAAATTAGTAAAATCTGTTTCCATTTTTGGAAAATATCTTCCAATCATTTCATGTCTTTAAACTTTGATGCCAATTATTGAAAACCAGAATTATAAATGACCCTTTATCTATAGCTTTAGGGGAAGTTATAAAAAATAATGATGTAGTTGTTTGTATGAGTAAGTAGATAATTATGAAAATGTATGTTAAAATATAATTGTAGACAAATTACTATTGAAGACTAATAAATCAGTATGTTGACTATGTGCCTAAGTAGAACTTTTGACTATATTTCTGTATAAATTTGATGAACGAAATGATTAGCACTGACCAGCGATGTAGTTTTTATACTGTACAAATGCAAAGAACGAAGCACGGAATGTTAGCAGATGGCACCACTTGTACTGCAGATGCACTCGATTTTTTTACCTAAGAAAGTGAAATACGGCTCTATTCTTGTATGATGATACACAAAAGAACTGTTTGATTCATTAAATAAGAATCTTATTCATATGCAAGTTACAAACTATGAAAAACAGTTAATGTGCGTTACAAGTAGCGCCATCTAGTAAGAAAAAGTGTTAAGTATTTATGGTCAAATAATAAACAATATTTAAAAATCACATGTGTTGTCTATAATTTGAATAAATATATTTTATAACATTATTTCCACGCATACCAACAATATATAATAACTGTGATTCGTAGGCTACGGTTAACATCAAATGCGAAAGATTGGTTGGCTGATGAATCTTAAAAGTGAATTAGAGACATCTAGTACTAGAATTTGAAGAAGTCATATTTATAAAAAATAAAAGGCTATAAAACACTTCTAGGTGAATAGTTGTAACTAATCAATTACTAAAGTTGGGGTATATTTCAATAGACAGGTAACAGAATGAGAGTTTCTTGGCCCACATTTATGAATCAAAAATTTTAAATAACGCACATTAGTATCACAGAAAAGACGAGATACAGATTCGTATTCTTAGGGGCGTTATACTACACTCGAACTACCACAAAACAGCCAACCAATAGAATCTATACTGTTTGTCAAGAGTTTAAATTCATCAGATTAGCAGTAAGCTCATAAGCGATTTTCACCAGCATTCGGAATACACCATGCAACATTTACGTACATTACAAGTGCGGATGGCATTGTAATGTACGTCCACCTCCTAGTCCACTATCTCTTGCTGAAGTCTTTTTATCTTGATGGGCAGGATGTTCGCCATTTCTCGGCACAGCTGGAATTCTTCTTGCATCTTTAATGCTGCTTCTTCATCACCAGTGCAGATATCTACAACTGCTTGGTAGGAATCATAACTTTTCTGGACATTTATCAGCTGCGTAGCCTTATCTACAGCAATTCTTTTCATGCTATTCCTACCGATGAATGCATAAGCACTGATTACTGGTCTTATTAAATCATTCTTCAGTTTCGTTGGCATTTTACCATCCTTATCTTTGACAGAATTTAAGAAAGCGTCATAGTTTTCAATGCTCTTCTCGCAAAGCATGTTGATTTTCTTTAATGCCTGAGGAGTTGGTTTCTCCTTAGTTTTGTTTAACTTTTCGAGTTTGATATTCAAGATATCGGAGTACACTTCTCCCAGTTCAAACCACAGTTGCCTGCAATATTGTAGGTAATATACTGGGTTTATTTCTTTAAGTAAATCCTCAAGCATATCAATGCGCCTTTTGTGCATCTTCGCACGCCGTTCATCGTCGTCTTCAAAGAAAGCCAACAGGCTATAAGACTGGGAACTATCTTGTATCAGTTCTATGTAATCTGATGCCAAAGTATCAAGTTTATAATACTCCTTGGCTTTGTTCAGCCAAATCTGACAGTTCAAGAATACTTCCCGAGCATCTTGGTAAGTGAGTAGAAACTTGTCGCCAATAATACTTTCGTACTTGGTAACATTGACGTCAGGGAAAATTAGCTGTGTTACATCTCCTCCACAGATGTTTTCATTATCTTCTAATGTGAGATCGGACATGTCTGTAATGAGAAAAGTGTTTATTAGTTGGGCATAGGACTGATATAAAAAGAGCACTTTATAAAAACATTTATCAAACACATTGAAAAAATTATATGATTTATAAAGTAATTAATAGTTTGAAACTCTTCATTATAATCTTTTCATATATTTTATAATAAACTGCTTACCTGTAGTTGCCTCCGCAAGTGCGTCATCATCAGAAGAGTCACTCATAAGTCTGTCCTTAGATGCTGTCATCAGTAAAATACAATATTTAGCCCAACATCTAGCAACATCAGCTGACCGGTGCTTGAAAGTCTCCAGTTTGGCCAGATGCGCCTCATCATTATTGCCTTCACCTTGACCCAACTTCTCTTCATACTCCTCTAATATGGTAGATGCAGCAGCCAAATGGTGCCTAGACTGCAAAAACCCATTCTGTTCAGCAAAAAATTGTGATAAGGTTGCTGAATTTAAAGCCCAATCAATGGGCTCATAATCCTTATACTGTAACTGTCTACGCAATGTGACATGACAGTACACAGCAGACTTCAAATTCTCTTTTAATGATCCATAGACTTGAGCTAAATAGTACAGAGTTAAAGTATGTGCTTTCTCTAACATCATGATGTCACCCATGACATTTTCTCCGGTAGTGCTCACAATATGTTCTATAGGCAAAGGCATTTGCAATGTACATTTAAATGTTTCATACAACTCTTTAGCTTGCAGTAAGTAGGTTTTAGCCTTCTCAGGCTCATCACGATTTGACCAAAGGATACCCAAATTATTGTAAACTCCTAGAAGAGTAATTATTATCTCTGGTTTTGAGGCATTTGGGGTCAGCAACTCAAGTGCTTCAGTCAATGTCTTCTCACTTGATGTCAGCTCTTCTGTATCCATTTCAATGATGCCAATGTTAAGTAAAACGACACCAAGCATGGCATGCAGCTTTATTTCCTCAAGACTTGAGTCATTGCCCTGCAATTTCTTGAGACTTTCGTATAAAAGAAAGAGTATCATTTTCGCCTTGTATTTGGATAAATACGGTTCGTTTTCAGGATCATTTTTACTGTCCTCGTCCAGAAGTTTACGGACTTTAGCATAGTTTTCGTTGAAATCGTTAAGAATCTCTTTTATAGACATATCGCCACTCACCGTCATGATTTTGTTTTGATTTGGCGAAATCAATAATAACCAGAATAACCTACAAAAGTCGTTTTGACAAGTAAACGTTCTGTTATTTTGGGACCGCAAAAATGTATTGTATTTTTATTTTGCTGCTAGTGGTTACGGTTTGATACAGAATGCTGAGTCAATTGTCTTTCTAAATTACTTTAAGAACCATTTAATTTTATTACGTGTTACTTCTACATAAGTATTAAGCTATAGCGGACAGCTAAAATGAGAATCGTTTTCGAACGAAATCCTCATTTTCCTGCCATCTATGAACAAAGACTTGTAACAAAACTGAAATAAACAGCTTTGTTTGAAAAATACAAGTAGCGGTACCTTACTTATTCATGTATTTGTGCTAATTCTACTTGAAATTCATATTGACAATGATAAACTGAATAATTTTCCCTCTTGTGTGATCTCAGAAAATACAAATGCCTACCAGTATTGTATTGTTGTTTGTACCTACATTTAAATACCTACGACATGCATGCTATTATTTCCTTTACTTTGTGTGAGTAATGGGTATTTACATTCTTTTATTATCTAGTATATTCATGTCTATCATTTAGTGTAAATTCAATGCCAAAAAAGGTTTATTGAAATGAAAACAAGCACTACTTTGCACTGTTTATTCTTAAATCAACCTCATAATTTTATACACCACCCATCAAATCAGTGATGGATACTCATACATCATTCATAACGGCATGATTCCCTTATTCACAAACATAACATAATTTTACATCTTTATTATTTACATTGTACTGTTGAAAATGTTAAAATATAAAAGTTTCTAAGTCAGTCCTTCATATAAAATCGTGTTTATTACAAACAGAAATAAATGTTTCATGAACAAGGGAAGTCACCCTTACATCTAGATAACAACATAGTTAAGTATGTTACAAACAGTGCATTCTACGAATGGCATTGCCAATAATACATGTATTAGGAGCCTGAGGGAGGTTCCTGGTCCTCCATTGAGAGGGCACGAGGTGGTGGTGTATGGGCATTCAGTTGGGAGAACACCTCATTCTCTCCCAGTGCAAGGGGGTCAGGCTGTGTGGCAGGTTCAGTGTGGGCAAACTCCATCATAGGAGGAGCAGGTGACACTGGTCTCACAACTCCAGCACCTGTTGCCTCTTGTTCTTCCAAAAACCTATCCATATAATCTGTATGACCCGGATGCAAAGTGTACTTTTTCTTCTCTAGCCTTGCTTTGTTTGCAAATATATCATGCCTTTCTGTCTTTTTCCATATGTAGTAAAATTGTACCAGTTCTCCAACAGACCTTGTTCTTACTTTGTGTTGTCGAATTAGATGGAAATCTTTCCCATGGGCCTTTAAACCATTTTCAAAATTGCGACACTCTTCTTCTGACCATAAGCTAGCATGGGCAGGTGTCTGCGCTGATATACGTCTTCTTCTTAAGGCCTCTTCTACATTGTGTCCACATTGTTGTAGTAAGTACAATGCTTCCTCGTCATCTCTCAGCTGTTTCCCTCGAGGCACCGCCTCTACCCCTGTTCCAGAGTTCATTACGCATATTTTCCTCATGTAGTCCTCTGTAACTTTTTCATCTAACATACATGGGTTCCATAATAATTTATCCTCATTTTCATATGGTAAAGCATCATCATAGCTACATAAACCTTCAGGAATTGCAGCTTGGTAGTCACTACCAACCATTATAGTCTTTTTCCAGTCATCCTCATCAGGACTGTAGTCATAGTCATCTTCTTCTTCAGAAGGCGGTCGTGAACCTGACCTAAGGCAACGTGTGGCTTCTGGACTAGTAGTCTCACTGTATAATTGTTGCAATGCTGATTCAGTTTTCATCTCTGTCTCCTCTGGCACCACTTCAGGGGCCGGTTCCTGAGGAATAGGCTTATTATCCATGTTTCTATCGTATCCGTACAGCGCCAGTAGTTCCTCTAAAGGCATATCACCCTCTCTTTGGAGGCTGTTGAGCTCGGCCTTGGGGTCTTGTTGCTCTCCCGCCGCTAAAGCTTCTTCTTCGTCTAGTGTCCTTTCGTCGTCAAAATCATTTACCATCATATCAACAGTGGGCTCGAATAGAGACTTGTCGTTCCCCACGTCCATGCTCGCATCGTGTTCGCTTACATTGGCTACCAGCGCGCAATCTGACATGACTACCACGGTACCACACTATGGATACTGTATCAGCAAAACATTATAAGTATTCAATGTTATTAATATTAATTTCCGTAATTTAACATTAAAATAAATAGAAAACATTACAATTATGACATATTATGCGATTTATTATAAATTATACGAAGAACAAAACAAAAATATTTTGACACGACAACCACAGGGCTTGTCAATGATTTTTTAATAACTCCCTATGCGTCATGGTATAGAACTATGTATTTTAAGATAATAGTCTATGGTTAACCGCGAATAATATGTAGGTAGGTAGAGGTACCTAATTATAGCACTTATTAACTTAAATTTTACGCAACTCACCTATTGTAATTAAACTGATAGATGACCAAAGAAAATAAATCAACATCGATATTTTTTGTGTAGTCTCATTATTGTAAAAATCTATGTATCCAAACGCAAGATAAATAGCCGGTTGTCTATAGTTTTGCAGGTTGTCATCAACTTTCCGTCAATGTCAAACAAATGTCTGTCAAGTGAATGCGTTTCCTTTCCGAAAAATTGTTATTTGTGATATAAACCAAATTAAAATGTTGTTTGGTAGTGTTTCAATGATAATAAAATAATTTGTGGCTCCTAAAACTGAAACCAACAACATGTTGCAGTATATATTTGTATTGTTTGTAGCAGTCGTCAAAGTAACGCACAGTTTTTCGGATATAGGAAAATGGGATTTGCCGCTGGATGGGGTGAGAACATGTTTTATTTCATTGTAATAAAGTTAAAGATAGTCTCTCGTAGTGCTATTTCCTGTGTGGCGTGTGTAAAATTAATGAAAAGCTAGTATTGATAACTAAGTAATTAAAACACGTAACTACTATGATACAGTCGTTCACCGTCTGACTCGTTAGTAAAAGGTATATTCAATATATTTTTACAGTTTCATTTACCTTTCCTCCCACACTTAATCTATAATTATTTCTGTGCAAGCGTAACATGCATCACATTAAAAAAGAGCATGTTTCGTGTTTCTCTGAATAGTTTTGAATAAGAAAATATAATTTTAGTTTATGATATAAAATTGCAATGTAAACATAGATTGAAGTCTGTTTTTTCTCATGTCAGTCATTGAATTTGTTTGAATAGGCACAGACATTGTATGGTCAGCCTATAGTATGCCTCTATGATAAAAAAGGTTGTATTATAAATTATGTGCAATGATGAGTTAGTATTTTGTCAATGTTTTGTATTGTTTTTTTTTCAGGATAGTTGTGACTTTACACTAGCTAAGTCACTATTTCAGGACTCTAAGCTTAGTATTATGAGTAAGTACATTGCTAATTTTTATTTCCTAATTACACCTAATTTGTAGCTAGTATGTTGTTTGTGAGTGTATTTATCAGTAAATGACATCATACAAATTCCAAGATCTAAAATAGGTAGTCAGACTTACATAGATTTCATATATTATTAAAAAAATCTAGTCACCTAATATGCCTAAAAGTGCTTATTCTAAACATTGTTTCTGCATAAAACTAGAAATGTTATCCTACCTGGGGAAACTCCCACTGTGGGTTAGTTTTGTGACTAATATTTTTACTACCTTTTCCAATAAGAGTCTTATTGGGATTGATCAAGGAATTAAATCTGCTTGGTCTGAAATTCATATGATAATACTTAAAAAAAATTATAACAATAAGTAGCCATAGCCACAAAACATATTTTTTTTTAACAATTTTAGATACCTTTGAAAATGGAATAGACAATTCCCTATTTTCTTAATTCTCAAAGGAGGTAGCAGCAAAAAGTCCCTGACCAATATCAATGTGCTTTATGTGTATGTTAATTTATCATTTATGGTAATGTTTCTTGCTGTTTATTATTCAAATGGAAATAAAGTTCATGTAAACGGGATAAGAGCAGTTGCAAACTTATAAATTGTAATGTTATGGTAATGCAAAAATTTTCTTGTGATACAATTGAAAAAAACAACTTTATGTATGCAAACAGACTTGAAGTATTCTTGGCTAAGGCATAGAAACATATATTTATTCATGTGTGTCACATGTATCAATCAATTGATTCTGCATAGTAATAATAAAAATAAGTCCCCAACCCGCACTTGACCAGCATGGTAGTCTCAAAGTCTAACCCCTCCATAATTCTATGGGGAAACTCTCGCCCAGCAGTGGGACATTAATGAGTTTAATTTATTTTATTAGTAATTATATCTATGCAAAAATAAAATGTCAGTAATTGAAGCAAGTCAAGTCATTAATATTTAAGGTCAAACTCAAAACAACATTCTAATTCTTAATTTGAAATCTCAGCACATTAAAAAAATGCACACATTTGCAAATTTTTACATGGCAACTATTTTAAAGTACAAAGTAGGTTCACTATCAAAGTTCCATATAATTCAATATTGCCATATGTGTAGATGATATCTTATCAACTGGACACATTATGCTTATCTGATGCTTTCAGATTAATGGTTAACACCCATTCTTGTGAATCATGCTTTAGAATGTTAGTGCAATTATAACTTGAGATTATTTAGGTCATATTGCTATTATGGGTTTGTAGCCTTCATTTGGAAAAACATAACTATCTTTGCTATGTATATGTATTAGAGGCTTTAGTAAAGTTGTAGGGTAGGTTGATTGTAACCAATTTAATAAAATAGAATAAAACTCTATACATCTTAGCAAAAAAATACTTAATTTTGTATTTTTTTTGTTTCTTTTTGCCCAGGGCCACTTTTTACTAAAATCAAATCAGTTATTGATCATTTGTGGTTCTAACGAATCAATTTTTTGATTTAAATCAAAGTCTATTTCTAGTACATGGAAATATGTAAACCAAATTAACCTCTGTTAAAAAAATACAGCTTCTTAGCTTTATCCAATTGTAAGGTACCTACTTTTACTATAACAATGATGTACCAATCTATCAATGCTAGACTAATACAATAAGCTTTGAACCTCCTTTTCACTAGACTGTATTGATCATGACACTATTAATACTCCAATTGTTATGGATCACTACACATACAGACCATCTAACTGTTACCCGCAGCCTCGCTCGCGCCATCTATTATCAAGAAAATGCACTTTTAATTAACTTCATAATGGGTTGTATTTCATGTCATTGTTTTGTCGCAAGAATGAGATAAATATCGCGAAAAAGAGTCCTTATAACTCATCATCATAACATCTTTTCTCGCGGACAAAGTCGAAAGCGGAAACTAGTATCAAGTAAAAAAGTATAAAATCATTCCTATGAACAACATAGATATCTATATATTAATAGGTGAAGCAAAATCTTTGGACACCTTTTTACGAAAAACGTGCAGACGCAGAAGTATTAAATTTGGCACACTTACAGTTTATGTGTAGGAATATAGGATGGGTAAGATATTTTTTAATAATTGTAATTAAAACGTAACTAGGTAAAATAAGTTTACGTGAATCAGGATCCTCTGCTTGCATAACGTCATAATTTTCCTCCTACAATACTGAGATATCAATAAATACTAAAGCCACACAATTTCAAATAAATACTGTATTAATGACATGAGTTATTATTAGTAATTGTATACTGTGGAGAGAAAGATTAATTATTAATTGAGGTCAATTAGTGTACAAGTGATTGTAGTAACTTATTTTTATGGTACATCTGCATAACACTGCGTCTATAGCGCCGTCGGTAGTGTATCCGACTTTTGATCATGAGGTCTCGGGTTTGGTCCCCGGTTGGGAAAAAAATGTTGTTTTTTTTAATATATCTTGGAATATTTCTCCATAGTAGCGTAGAGTTTGGTAATGTGTGGTGCCTAGACTTCATTAGCCTGAGGAAAAGTTACCTACAATTTGCCAATATTTATATTATCAGTAGTTTAAGGAACTAACTTATAGTTTATTATATTACGTCACTCTTCATTACTGGACCACAAATACAGGAAATCATTAACACAAGCTACTAAAACACCTAGCCTATACTTTTGTTTTCATTAAAGTTTTAATACATTAGTAGAAAAAGAAACAATGTGTTAGTCTGGTATCTTGGTTACAACCAAAGGGATAAATCAAAACACTAAGTATATTTAACTAATTTATTTATTATGGAACAACTTATCCTATTACATGGCATGGGTTTAAATCTTATTCATACATTGATAAGAAACTACAATGCTCACTTTCTATCATAGTTCTTAGAACAGTAGGTCCTTTGTCTGGACCAAGTCCATGCGTCGTTTAGATGAGGTCAGGAATTTTTTGTATACATAAAGCTTACTTTATTTCATAAGGCAACAGTAAACCCAATGGAAGTTTTTGTAAGTCATCTGTAGACTTTTTGTGAGACCTAACGACTGATAGTGTACAATTGGGACAGACTTTAATCTTGCACGGAAACACTTAGTTCAAATATCATTAAACGACTATCCATCTGTGAAATGTGACGTAGGTTGTTTAACCCACATATCCTTAACAGTTTATGCAACTGCGTAAATACGCCATAGTCGGTCGACAAAATTCATAGCCCAACAACTCAATAGAGAGTTTTATATACAAGGTTTACGGCTGGCAGAGGTATACAAAAGTCAGAACTTGGACTGAAGAGACTTCTGCATCTGATAGTTCCCTTTTTGATACAGCTCCTTTATATTGGTTACTAGCTGACCCGCGCAACTTCGCTTGCGTCCAATAAGAGAGAATGGGTGAAATTTTTCCCCGTTTTTGCAACATTAATTACTGGTACTCTGCTCTTTTTCGTCGTAGCATGATGATATATAGCCTATGACCTTTCTCGAGTATCAAAATATCTCCATACCAAATTTCATGCAAATTGGTTTAGTAGTTAAGGCGTGATTGAGTAGCAGACAGACAGACAGAGTTACTTTCGTATTTATAATATTAGTATGGATTAAAAAAAAACAAAATGTGCATGCTATGGCTCTACTAAGTTGTTGAACTATAAGCTTCTATTCAACTGTAAAATACGACTTAGGTTGCTAAACCCACTGCTCTGCTATAATCTTATCTTGATCGTTAAAAGGTACATTTCGCTTATAGACTTTTATGATTTGGCGAAGCTAATAGAAAGATAATATTATCGTGTTAAACGTAAGTAGACCATTAATCCATAGATTAACTTCGTTTTGATTTTCCATTACTATGGTTTAAGAAACAGTCCATGGAAGAATGCAATGTTCTCAACCCGCATTTGGTCAGTGTGAGAGGCTTGTTACATAACCCCTATCTTATTACGGGAGGTGACCCCTGCCCAGCAGTGGGAGTAATGGGCTTTTGCGTTTTAATTGATCTTTTTTCTCCTAATTGTAAACAATATCTAAATCTCTGTTTACTTTTTACTTCCTGGTATAGAAGTTTTCAATTAATCCCTTACAGTTTGAGCTTAAGTATCGTAATTTATGATAGTAAATAATGCACAATTTAAAGGCCCACCACGACTTACGTATAAGAACACGATAGATAAAGTACCATCAAAAATGTATGTTAAAAAAACTGTCCTTATTCCAAAATAATGCTTACTGATAGTTATACAGAAATAGTAAAGTCGAAAATTTAATTGAATGTGTCTATTTATATATTATTTTAAGTATATTTTGATAGTAAGGATGTCGGATGTAGTGGTGTGATTTGCAAACGTTATCACTTATTGCGTGTCGTACTATAGTTATCAATGACATATGACTCATATTTCCTAGAAAGAGAAAAAGTTTATTAATAAACAATTGTATAATCTGTGTTTTTATAGTTATAAATTGACTTTGTATGAACCGCAGTAGCGACATCTACATTAAATTGACTTACATGAAATACACTAGTATCCCCGGTTATTATCGTATTTAATAAATAAATACACGACTATGTTGCTTGGACCAAAAATTTTAACTATTTTTATTAATTTTGTGACACAGAAACTCGCTAGATTCCTAAAAGGGTCAAGCTTTTTAAAATAAGTATTTTTTTAAGGAACTTTTTTGTATGCGTTTAGGGGACCTCACTTAAAAACAAAATCTGGTTTAACCTCAATCATTTTAGACTAGAAACAAAAGTTGTTAGCTCTTCACTTAACCATGTATAACCTGTAAGGCTGTAACACTGATCTTTTGAAAACTGATTACCTACAGTAAGTTTTTAAACCAACCAAATGGCCTATAATCAGCTACATAACCAGGCATATTTTCGCCCTGCATTTACTGGATTTGCTTTATTATTAGGTGTATACTTATTGTATGGTTAAACAATAAATAATGATGTTATAACTTGATTTGTTTCAGTTAAATGTGATGTAGCGAACACGACTGAGTTGAAGGTGACGTACAAGTGGGCGAAGACAAAGTGCTCGCCCGATTACTTGCATTACTTCGAACAGGTATTACTTATAAGAAGTTTATTTTTATTAATTATAAGAAGTTTTATTCAAGTTTTAGTCTTAAAGCTAGTGCATAAGCCTGCTGAGTAACGATGACTCTGGTTCAAATCACGAGGCGGAATTTTATTGGAATTTTGGGAAACATTTTTAATCCTTTACGAGCTGGGAAAAGTGCTACCAGGATTTTGCAATTTCTATAAAAAAATCTCAAGTGGTTTTGAGTTTTGTAACGTGCAAAATCAGCTGCTATAAGGATTGCTGAATGCACACGAAAATTGATTAATTGTTAATTTTGTAAGTACTTAGCATAACGTTATAATAATGTTAATTATGCAAAAAGTTGATGATTCGACATATCTACTAGTTATTCTTTAATATTTACTTCAACAAAAATGAAAAGACCAACAATTTTCTGTAATAATAATTCCATTTTTCAGCAACAAGTAGTAGCATGCACGCGCCGTTTAGACAGAGTGGACCGGGTAGAGAGGTCGCTGGAGGACAACGGTACTAGTTTGATGCACACGCTCGTAGAACGCACCAAGACTATCTTCTGCCATGACAAGCAACTCACGTTCCTGGAGGAGATCAAAACTGATACTACCAAAGATACTAGTGCAACGGTGAGTTAAAAAAAATGTTCTTTTATGGAATACTTTAGTATCGCCTGTTTGTTATAAAGAAAATAGTGTTTAACAACACTAGAGCACTTTGTAAATACTGCGTAAAGGCAAAACGCGCGAAATTGAAATATTGTGCCTGTCGACTCTAATATAGGTAAGTACTTTTGAATTGTTACTTCTTAGAAAACTACGTTCGGGCCTATTATGAGTGCCAACATTTGATCGTATTTCACATTACGGAATTAATGATTTTATTTGTATCGAATTTTTATTTGTATAGAATATTATTTTTGGAACCTGTGACGAAATTGTCATAAATTTTAGTGGTAGTACAATAATTGATTTAAATGTTTTTCGTAACTGCGAATTTGGTCGTGTTATCGATGTATAATTGTTACCGATGGTATCTTTTTCCTTCCTCGTATGTAACAATGTTAGGTACTTAGTAACTAAACCACCTAAAATTTTGCCGCAAAAGCTGTACATGGTTCAGGATTTTCTTACTATGAATATTTAGAAATGTCCACTGCTTAGTCTTAAGCAGTAATTTTTGTCTAATGTTTGTACATACATACTTTATCTTATGGACTCTTATGTTATAAAGTCTTACCTAAAATTACTTATTATTATGTTAGTCATTGCCACATCTCGAGACTACAGAGTCCCAGATTTTTGGAAGGCGTGCGAGGGATCGAATTCAACACCCCCAATAGAGGCCCTCTACGACTGCTTTAATATTTCAAAAATGTGTGGTGTGTTCATACGTATCCTACCATACTTACATTCTACATAATATAGGTTGACAATGCACAAAAAAAAAATACCATAAATTCAATCTAATTATCCAAACAGACACAAATTTTCTGTCAATGCAAGTCTAATGATCTCCATTTTGTTGTACAGAAAACTTCCCCCCACACGTTACTGACGGTGGACCAGGAAGGTATATACGTGTTGAAGGTGACCGTCGAGTCCAAGACCAACTTCAAAGCGAGCGCCCAGGTGGAGATGGTGTCGCCGTCGGGTTACCTCAGCGCGGCTATATGGCCGCTTTTACCGGTAAGTTTATTGTACAAGTATATAAAGATCGGTTATATATTTATAGAGTAGATTTGTAGAAAAAAATATGTCGAAAATCTTCTAACACTACTTTATAAGTAGGTTGTGGTGAAAAAACTGGAGTATTGATTTTGCGAGTTTTCCGAGCGTACACAGACGTGCACGTTTATTTGAACGTATACCATGGTATACGCAAAACATTGTTCATTGAACTAATTGCAGAAATTGATTTGGATGGCTTGTTTTTATATTTATTGCTACGTTATCTACTAAATGACAATTGTTGCCCAATGAGCTATCAGTCAATCCTTATATGAAGACATTATTGAAACTACTGCTATTAAACTTGGCCTGATAAAAAATAGGTTATACGCCTATCTATCATCAGATAACTTAACATTTTTGATAGTTACTTAATTCTTCATCTCTCAACACTGACAACAATATCTATCGACTAAACTTATCTTACTACTAGCTGACCCGCGCAACATCGCTTGCGTCACATAAGAGAGAATGGGTCATAATTTTCCCCGTTTTTGTAACATTTTTTACTGTTACTCTACTCCTATTGATCGTAGCTGTAGTACTATAGTACTTATTATTCTGTGGCTGTAGTTCCTGAGATTAGCGCGTTCAAACAAACAACTTCTTCAGCTTTATAATATTAGTATAGATTAAAATAACAGCCTTTAATTGCTTAGAATATTTCCAACGTTAAAAAAAAGCAAATATTATACTCTCTCCTACAGTTTTTCGGTGTAATGTGTGGTGTGTACACACTACTGTGCACGGGTTGGCTGGTGGTGTGCTGGCTGCAGTGGCGCGACCTGCTGCGGATACAGTACTGGATCGGAGGCGTGGCGCTCCTCGGCATGGTGGAGAGCGCCACTTATTACGGAGTTTACTCTAATATTAATAGTACTGGGTGAGTAGAATAAGAGTTCTCTAGAAAAACGTGTATATACCAGATCATATTCGCGATGTCTTGAAAAAGTTCAGGTGCGTAGTACTCGTAACCGGAGGTTCTGTATGAGAAGATGTATGCATGTGAATGAAGCAAGGGAAATTGCGTTCGTTCGGATCGTACCAAATTGCGTTCTTTGGTCTCTGTCTACCCCTGTGGAAAAAGGCGTGATATTATGTATGTGATACTATCCCTCCTGCGAAAGTGGTCGAGGGTCTAAACCTCTGAACCAATTACTTTTTAATGTAGGTATTACAATGATCACTTAGAAAATTTTGCATGTCTGACGGCCAAATACTCGAACGACACTATTCGGAGCGGCCATAAAAGTGCTTTAAACGGGTCCAGAAGACATGCAAAGTTCCCAACCTAGTTTTGCCCAGAATAGTAAGACCATAGACTTAATCCCTCATTTTGGGCCGAGCCGTGGAACAGTAATAAAAAAATCAGACGAATATTTGAATAGTATTAGATATTGTCAATATTAACTCTGTAATGTTATTAATGTTTGTTTCAGATATTTCAACGCAGAGATGTACATGTTCGCGGAATGGATCTCAGTTGCTAAGCGTGCCTTAGCTAGAATGCTAGTCATTATTGTGTCCCTCGGGTTTGGCATCGTCAAGTAAGTACTAAAAACTATTGACTTAACTATAAAAAAATGGCTGCCTCTGCCGCGGCCGGTAGCGTTTACGACTTCTGATGAGGTCCCGGGGCTTGATTTCCAGGTCAGACGAGTACTATTAGCCATTTCTAATTTGTATTAAACTATTTGCGGATTTTAAATGAAATTCAGTACACTGGCAGCTTATAACAGTCAATCATCTGGATTAACACATAGGACCACGGGAAATCTTTTCACGCGAATGGAAGCTGAAAGTAGTAAGCTATATAACTAAGTATAGTTCATGCGGTCTGAGTCCCGTGCAAAAGTAAATCTTTTATAAATACACATATTACACATGTACAGGGGCCGAAACAAGTTCCAAGGTCGAAAATACTGATTTTACTGACCAAAAATTCAAAAATACTGACCAAATACTGACCATTTCAAAACCGTTTTTCGGATGAATAGTGTGAAATAACAAAAAATACAGTCGAATTGAGAAGTCAAAATCCTTTTTTTGAAGTCGGTTAAGAAGCTTATTTTCGGTTATTGGTCTTCACCATCCCCGGATTCCCCATAGTCAACCAGCACCTCGTTTTTATAGTGTTAAAAAGCTTTTTCTACTGTAATTTCTTTAGTAATTGTTATTGTATTACGATGCGCTCATAGCCAGTTGTGCTCACCGGTCGGTAAACGATCTCTCTGGGTTAAGCAACCGTTTGCGCGGTCATACTATAGATGGGTGACCGCATAGTGGTATTTGAACCGAGTGTCTCCGTGCACGGAGGGTACGTAAAAAGTCGGTCCCGGACGTTGTCGATTAAGATAAGACTCATTAAGCCATGTCAAAGGCCTTTCAGTCGGCTTGAACAACTTTGACACTAGATTGACCACTAACCATACAAAAGATAGATAGATTGTATATATTACAAGTGAGTCGTGCGCATTCATGCAAAATTTACATACTGCAATGAACACCAAAAACTCTAAAAAACTTTCCGTCTTACGAATTTTCGATCAGGTCACGTGTCCTGACGCGAGTTTAGAAGTTTTTACCCATCCAAAAAAAAGTGCCGCTAAAGAATTATCACTTTAAAAATACTGATTTCAAAAAAATTTAAAATTTTATTTGCTATTCTATTGAAGTCATGTGATGCTTCAATATATACGCAGATCATCTACATAATAAAGAGCATCCAAAGCAGCCCTCTGATATCATCACTGGGCAAATCGAGAATGTAAGATAGGCCAACAGAAAATAAAAACCAAGAAAAGAAATACTCGGAAAAATACTGACAATACTGACCGATTTTCGAAAAAACTGACTTTTACTGACCAGGTCCGAAAATACTGACTTTTACTGACTTTACTGACCAGTTTCGGCCCCTGCATGTACAATTGAAGACCTATAAAATTTGAATCAGTTTAAATTGAGTATAGAATTTTAGCAAGTCATAATAAAAAATTGTGATTGAAATCTAACGCCTAATTTAGATAAAATCACTTTTAATTAAAAGTTACTGATTATTCTTATATAATAGATAGCATTATTAATATCGATAGAGAGATAGGAATTGGAAATTATCACGATAACATTTCCATTTATCGTAGATTTCTTAATTGCTTCTGTGGCTAAAATTAAAGCTACTGCTGATGCCCGAAGTTTTCAAATTCGAAAATGTTTTAGTTTGATATTGTTGGTGCTATTGCATTCGACCGTTTCTTTCCCGTCTCTTCTTACATGCGTATTTTATACGGAGGACATTATACTGAACATACATACAAAATATTACACATGTTATATTCGAAGGTGTATGAATATTACACCCATTTTTTGCGGTTTTTAGCGATTACACCAATGAGTTTTCGAAGTTATGGGTGTATTAGAAATAGTTATCACTTGTTCCAACGGTGAAGGAAACATCGTGATGCATCCTTGCATGCTTGAGAGGTCTGTAGAATAGTTCTTAATGTATGCAAAGTTTCCAACCCGCCATTGGCCGGCGTAATGGACTCAAGGTCTAACCCCTCGCTCATTATGGGAGGAGAGCCTTGCCCAGCAGTGGGAGAATAAAAGTTAAAAATCTCATTAAATTTCTGTTTTTAGACCCCGCCTAGGTCCAGCTCTCCAACGCGTGGTAGGAACAGGCGTATTGTGGGGTATCCTGGGCATGATCAACGCGTGGCTGCGCCTGCACCACAAGGCCAACGACTCCAACCGCGACCTGCTGCTGAGCGAGGTGCCGCTGTCGCTGCTGGACTCCGCCATCTGCTGGTGGGTCTTCGTGTCGCTCGCGCATACTATGAGGACTTTGCAGTTGAGGAGGTGAGTCTGTTACTCCTCTAGTACCTGGTTTCTGAGGTACATTTTGCGATAGTTTACCTGTTCCATAGCGTTTAAACTGATATAAACATGACAAATATAGGTTAGGATAGGTAGTTCGAGCGATTTTTGTACTGTAAGCATTACCTAAGTCTGAGGCGGATCCACAATTCTAGGTTGTGTAATGATCTCTTCTGGCGGGAGAGTCCCTCATAACCCTGCACTCCACCCAGAGTGCAGATGTATGCTTAAATAATTAGACAAGTAAAAAAAGTTGGTGTAACGATCTGGTAATGTTAATTGACTGGGAATTAACCCCTATATTGTGTATGTGTGATAAATTTAGATTTTTGTTTAAGCATTTTCTTAGTTTGGCATATATTCCAAACTTACTGAATAGTAGAAATTTGTTTTTTTGTTATAACTTTGCGAGTTATGGACAAGTTAAAATAAAAGTTTGCTTCTTTCTATAGCAACTATTCCTATAGTTCGTCGTATTATAACCCTAATTAATATTTTTTGTAAACAAGATAACACCATACCTCAAACTACAGACAAAATAACTAATGTTCTTTGTATTTTTGTTTCAGAAACACAATAAAGCTGTCCCTGTACAGACACTTCACGAACACGCTGATATTCGCCGTGATATCATCCGTTGTGTTCATGTTATACTCTATCAAGTCTTATAGAGTGCTTCAGTGTATCACTGTGAGTACAATTATAATTACTTTTTACGATATTTACAAAATATATCGGCAGTAAGGTAGGTAGGCCATACTTTGGTTAGACAATCGTTGAATTAGCATGATGGCACCTTAACAGTAGTTAACTCACCTCTTAGCAAAACCAAGTAAAGTGTAAATTAGTAGTGACAATGCTTTTCTACAACTGCTTTTGCCCTACGCAGAGGTGTTAGTGAATAATTTATATCCTGTCAAATAGTGAAGTGATAATTTATATCCTGTCAAATTTTAAACTCCCATCATCAAGAATATGGATTTACAAAATTTTGTTAAACAAGATGTATCTAGACTACTGCCATTAGTTTAAGAACAAAAGGTAGTATTAGTAGCTATTCAGAGTCACATTGCCAGACAGCAGTTCAAAGTATTTTTTGTTCCAGGAATGGAAGGAAGTGTGGATGGACGAGGCGTACTGGCACATCCTGTTCGCCAGCGTGCTGACGGTGATCATGGTGCTGTGGCGCCCCACCAACAACAACCAGCGGTACGCCTTCACGCCGCTGCTCGACAACGCTGAAGATGATGAAGGTAAACTTACCCATTAGGAACACATTAAGAATATATAACTCATAATTAGTTATTATAAATATGAGCCTAGATTATATATATTAATTATGAGCCATTAAATTAGGTATAAATAAAACATAGTATACTAGCTCTTAATAAGCGCTGGTCAAAATATTTCTCTCTGAAAGTAGACAAAACTTACAAATGGGAGATGTAGAGGATCCATGGTGAGAGTTGCAAACTCTCACAAATTATAGAGTTCCTTAGCTGTTTAGTTTACACATTATTGTTTTAGAATAAATTTAAGTTACTAATTGTTTTCCGATCCCTCATCACGTTCGCGCACGTGCAAGTATTGCGTATAAACTCGTATACGCTACGCAATTTATGGTAAACTTTCGTACAATGCCCACCACACCAATATACCAAATTCAACAATAATTCTAGCTCGTGACGTCTCATGCAACATACGAAGAAAAAGAATAGTCAATTTATTTATTTTTTACAGAAGAGGAAGAACAATTCGTGAACGACGCATACGGTGTAAAAATGCGTGGCACGAACAGCAATAGCGAGCCAGATCGTGATCCAGAACCGAACACCAATTCCCTGGACTCCGACCTTCGGTGGGTGGAGGAGAACATCCCCACCAGTACCCTTCCACTCCTCGACTCCGATGAAGAAATCATTAACACCAAGTTCGAGGTGTCCAAAATGCAGTAATGACTTAAGTAAAATGTATAAAGTATTATCGTAATGTGCAATGAGTTTTTATTTAAAACACATGAAAATAAATGGTAAAATTATGTTTTATGGTTTTCTTTTGATGCCTTTGGGAGAAAATGTTTATTCTACATACTAATTAATTCAAATGAACGCTATACATACATAATATGTTCCTCATTGTGATTTGCCAAGCGATAGTACATCTGCCAATAACGATATCGCGAGTTCGATTCCCGAGTCAAGCACAGTCGAACATTCTGAACTGCCTGAAGTTTAATAGCAAAACATATTTTATACTACTTAGGGTACACTTTCTGATATAAAGTGTGGTGTTACACGAATTAAAAACAAAACAGTGGCTTTAAAACGTTTATTTATACATACACATTAAATATATTTGTTCTTTAGACATGATCTTTGGTATATAAAATATAATATTGGTATATGGCCACAATACATTAGGTTAAAATGGAAGTTATAGAATTCAGTCGTATAGCATAATAAATGGAAATTAGTAATACATTTTAACAATAATTTAAATAGAAAAATTATAAACTATTATCTATAATTAAAATACTTTGTGCTCTCTTACAAGTGTAATGGAAAACATTTATTGGAAATTATTTGAATAATTATAATGATTTTTTCCCTTAATCCATAAAATACGTACCTTTTTCACTTAAGTATAATAATAATATTAAAGTAAACGAATCTCTAACCTTGACTTTCTAAAACGATTTCATATTCAGCAAAAGTTTCATCACATTAAACGAAATATCATAATTTCGTTGTCGAAATATTCCCAAAAAAACTTCTAAAACTTTACTTCATTGTAATCTCGTTTTTGCGAACTTTTCGGGCACTACGTATTATAAACCAAATGCTGCTAAATACAACTTGAATAAAGACTAATACGTCTTGAAAGACATGTAATCAAACCAGTTTACAAAATTTGTCTTTTAAATTTTAACTTTCAGTAAACCATCAAGTTTGCGAATTCGTATCGCATAACGATATGAGAGCATACAATAAAAGAAAAGTTATGTGCATACCGTTATCAAGGCATTATACAATCAATGTTAAAAAGTCCGATGATAAAACAAACATTGCATACATATTATGCCCAATATTTCCCAGCTCATCCATTGAATAAAATTACACTAAAACTTCACCCCAACAAACATTTGAGACTACCTGTGGTAATACCTTCCTGTCGCGGACGCACGCAATCGCAACGACGTACTCAATAAAATAAGGATTCCTAATTTGGTATCTTATTCACTAGGTACGCAGTTTAATTTATTGGGTTTACGCACTATATCGGCAATTGAACATTAAACGAAAGGCCAGAAATCCTATTTTCGTCCGACATACCTAATTAAAATTCGTTCCGAGTAATCGTTTCTACGATTGAAAGGGAGAGAGAATTAAAATTTCTGAGTATCCCAATCTCGTGTGCTAACTCATTTTTTTACTAAAATATTGTATTTTAACATTTTTGACTTGAAACTTCCTTGTCAATACATTGAAATATCACGACCATACACTCTTATGTACACAATAAACTAAGCACGAATCGATGAAACAGCAACTTAGTTATTATCATAGTAGAAATCATAATCTTCTGGCTCATCGGGAATCTGGGGTGGGTCTTTAGGAATGTCAATACCTTCTGCGTCGAGTAGCCGCACTTTGATGTCCATTGACAATAACGTCTGTAAATCATTCTCGAAAGATTTGCTCGACATCTTTTCCTTCAGCAGTGCATTCACTCCATCCGTCCAGTAATCGAATATTTGTTCATCCGGCGCAACAAAATCTAATGATGTAATTTCCGCAGATTTCAGAATCAAAGAAAAGGCTAAATGCGGCGTGATTTTACGCCCTCTTAAGTCTTTCATATGTGGACAGTCCTTTCCAGTAATGACACACTTTATATCGGCGACTGCTAGTTTATTGCTGAGCTCTTCCAAAGTAGGGGTACTTTTTTCATCACAGTCTCCATAATGTAGTACTTTATGGTTTGGTGAGAGGCGGACATACCAGAATTTGTCTTTTATTCTTTGACCTCTGTTTGAATACTTCTTGAACCTTGTTCCTCCAACTAGAACACCTAGCCTTTGCTGTTGAATGAGATCAATGATTTCAGGAGTGATTTTTTCTTTCAGTTCTACTATGGGTCGAGCATGTGACTCCCACACTTCCCTATTATTTCTTTCTTGTTGCCACAACTGAGTGATGTCTGCATAAGTCAAATTGTTAATGTTCTGCTTAAACTTTTCAAAGCCTTTAGGAGATGAGGCCAATGCTCTACTGATTTGTTCTCTCACAACACTAGATACTTTGATGAAATCCTCTGTTGTTGCTCTCATTTCTTTCCATGTTTTATTCAGTAAGACTATACAAATACAGAAGAGTTCTTCAAAAGGTCTGTCATGGGTGAAAAATAAAGGATGATAGGTTTGTCCCTGTTCACTGGGTGGTTCACCAATATGCAGAATGTCACATAGCAGTTTGACTAACTCCACACTAGTCTTTCCAAAGGGACACTCATGCTCATCAGCCCTGCAGCTATTCTCCAAAACAATCTTTGTGTAATCTTCTGAATAATTCCTTGCAAAATACAATATGCAGTCCAAAGCTAGGACCCCTGGAGGTACTTCATTGAAGTCTTTGATTGGATCAATTTCACATTTGAAGCCTAACTTTTTAAAGTCACTTTTGTTGAATGTTCCTCCGAGTGGACGCCTCATTGTAACCTCCATGTTAGGATTATTATCAGTATCAAATGCAATTTTACGTAGCTCCTTGATTTTTTCCTGTGATTCTTGTTCTTGAGCATCAGCCCTTTGTCTCATTTTAGGTTCTAATAAACCAAGCATGAGATTTTGTAGAATGTATAACTGGTGAGCTAGTTCCATTCCTAAGGATTCTTTTGCACCATTCTTGGAACACTCACTGGCACCAATAAGGTTTTCATATATGATACTTCTCACTTGCTTTGAGGATAAAGTAGCTGCAATAGCTTTCCTCTTTGTCATGTCAGCTTTAGAAAATATAGCATTGATTAAAGCAATAGCATTTTGTTGGAACATACAATCTTGCTTAGGATTCTGGAGGTGTTGTATTAGATTTGGAATGGTTATTTCCTTCTCTACATGTGAATTCTTTGAACTGTTCAATACAATGTTTTCAAGAATTGATAAACAACACTGTATAACTTTAGGGTCTTGTGTAGTAGCTTGGTTATTAATAAAACTAGCAATTTTATTGATGAACTGGTTTTCTAAGATGTCCCAAAATATAATACCATGGTCCATGAGTTCGACAAAAGCGACGAGCGCATATTTCAGTGAGTCATCTTTAAATCTACCATTTTCTATATTTTGTATGATTAGAGGTAAACCTTTTTTGCTGAAAAACTCTTCGGCAAACGTGAGATCACTGCTTAGATTAGACAACTTTTTAAGGGCAATGCCCTGTTCGGCGAGCGTGCCATTGTTTATCTTGCCCAGGATATCCTGAACAGTTTTCGCAGGCGATAATTCGAGACGCAACACTGACCCGTTTTTTATCTCGTTCCTATTTTTTTCTGTGATATAATTCTGGTTATTGCTTTCAGAGAATTGTAGAGCATAGTTTTCAGGGTCGGGAAGACCCCAAGGCTTGCAGAGAAGCTGAATGATGCTCGATAGAGGCTGGCTTTGATCGAATTCGATGAACTGTGGCACCTTGTCGGTGGCATTTAGCATTTCCACAGCGATTTTGACAATCGTCGAATCCTTTTCTCTCGTTGTCGACGGCATTTTTATTGGTTTAGTAGACATTTATTGAACATTTGACACGAAGACAATCAACACAACACACCACACCTCGAGATTTGACGCGATTTTCCCGTATCCAAAATTGACATTACTGTCATTGTGTCAAATAAAGTGACAGCTTGTCCTGAACGTTTCGTTTTTCGTACGCAATCGTCAACCTTACAAAAAAAAAAACTTTTTTATTTAAATATGCATAGTTCTACGAACCACATAAGATTCTAGTTCAGTAAAATAATCTTATTTGTTTTGATTTTTTTATTTGTCAGACAAATAAATAAATTTAGTTCTGCCTTCAAGCAGCCTCAATTCTCAGTCAACTCATACTATATGGGAGGAAAATTATATTTAGGTATATAGTATAATTCAAGTTTTGCAAATGTTTTCACGGCCATTGTCTATCTATTCTAATGGGTCCAGTTCTATAATAGGATTATCATCAATCTGCAGATTGCTTCCTACAAAAGCTGCTACTTTACTCTTTGAGCATAAGTGTAGCCTTATACTTTACCTGATTCATGATAAACCTACGTCGAATATTATAATCAAGAGTTTAAGTTCTAGGTTTTTAGTTAATTTGTTTTGTTTTTTAGTTAATTTGTCTATAACAATTAAGATACTTTATCTGTCAGTTACACATCTGCGGCAGTTAGTCAGCATGCATTGTTCTCTATTATCAATTTACTTATTAATTGATATTATTCACTTTACCAGCTGTTTATCATTAGCGATCGCGACCCATTGGTCTTCATACATTTTAATTTAGCCAATTAAAGCTGTAATGTTATCCTTTGTTGACCCTCCTGCGTTGCGTCCTAGAAAATAGTATAACATTGCCCGCACAGATATAACACTGCATTTACTTAAAAGTTATCATCGAAGGCACAAGACAATGATCATTTATGTTTTGTTTATTTTTTTCGTGCCTCATGTGTTGGGTTTTCGATGTGAAAGAAGACCGTATGGGTCTAATACGCAATCTTCGGAACCGGATGGGCGTTTCAAGCTTGAGGTTGTAGGCCTTGAAACTAACGCTTATATTCCTGGACAACTTTATACAGGTAGATTTATATACTTCGTTTTTATTGTTTTATTAAAATCTCTTGTTATATTTATATGGGCTCTATGATAGCAGTAGTTTATGCCGCTGCAGATCACAAGGTTCGATTCCCAAGTCGGCCAAATTATTATTACAGTTTAGTAGCGTTATTGATTCGCTATAATTACCCCTTGTTATATTGTTTCAGTTCAATTAACACAAACAGACGATGTATCCAGGTTCACGAGTTTCATGATATCAATCGAAGGTGACGCGAGAGAAGACCCTAGGAACCCTAGACGGACATTATCTCTCGACCCTGGAGAATTGCGGCCCGTTACCACTACCACTGCTAAGTTCAGCGATAGATGTCCGTATTCCGTTGAGCAGTCTATGACCTCTTCTAAATCTTCTGTAGAAGTAAGTTTTTTAATGAATCATTTTATAAAGATTTGTGAAGCTGAAACTTGTAAAAATAGAGAATATTAATCGCTACTTCTAAGAGCGTAAGAGCTATCCCTCGATCTCTCCAATTGGATATTTTCAGTTAGTTAGTTTCAATGTATATATCAATTTGTTAAGAAAAAATACGTTTCTTACGAGAGGAGCTCGTGGCTTAGTTTACAACAGCCGCACGGATCGATCTCTGAGGTTAAGCTACGCTTGCCGAGGTTGTTCCGTGGATGGGTGACCATCTTATACATATCGAGCTCCTCCGTGTTTCGGAAGGCACGTTAAATTGTGGGTCCCGGCTGTCATTTTCGAAGATCTTTGACAGTCGTTAACAGTAGTCAGAAGCTTGAAAGTCTGACAACCAGTCTTACCGAAGGGTATCGTGTTAATACCCAAGTAACTGGGTTGTGGAGGTCAGATAGGCAGTCGCTCCATGTAAAACACTGGTATCCAGCTGCATCTGGTGAGACTGGGAGCCGACTCCAACATAGTTTGGAACAAAGGCTAAGCGAATATATATACCCTTAATGGCCACTGAAATAAAGACTATTCTTTTATTTGCAACTTGAGTTTCTTAATTTATTTAAAAAAAACACTGATCCACTCAATTGGAGTAAAAGCCAAAGCGGGACAGAATTTACTTCATAGTAAATTGTTTTACTTGATTATAACCAGGTGTATTGGCAAGCTCCATATTCTGGTAATGGTTGCGTATCTCTTCGCGCTATGGTGGCAGAGAATGACGCTCTTTGGTTCGAAGACGGCGGTCCCTTGACGAAGAAACTATGTGAGGATATGAGACAGCCGGATGACGTGGCACCACTGGTTAATAGTAATTGTGGCGTATGTGATGAAGCTAAATATGAGGTAAGTTGAAAAGATGAAACATTAATATTCAAGCTTTGTTTTGAATTTTTTTACAGGTTGATACAATTCGTCCGGTTACTGTCGCCGTCGTAATTATTTTCCCTCCATTCTTGCAACCTTTTATTCTTTGTTCTAATGACGGTGTCCCGTCGTACCAAATGAGGGGGTTTGCATATCTTCTAGAACTGCTCGAAGAATCTTTTGGTCATAGATTTACAAAATGCGAAAATAAACTTTCTGTATTTTTGAAGACTAAAGTGTATATTCTCTCTCTAGTTGACATTCGAAGGCATTTGGTCACGAAACACCCATCCATATCTCTACCCCGAGAACGACTGGCGACCAAAATACAGTGACCTGGTGGGCGCCTCACACATGGAGGACTACATCCTCTGGATTCCAGGAGGCCTGGCCACTGATGGTTTCAAAGACATGGCCGAGCATGCTAATACTAGCAATCTTGAAGCTGAAATTCTCCAAAAGGTATAGTAAACTAACGCTCTTTATTGGGTACAAAAACAGCGAAAAACAAACAAATTAGACTACTAGAATTAGGACTTAGAAAAATCCTTATTGCTATATTGTTCTAACATATTGATAGTTGATTAGGAGGACGTGTTGATGTGTTATTTTGGTTATCATTCAATGACTTGGACGCTTAAAAAAATAAAGAACGAAGGGAATCTTCTATTTACGAAAAGCGATTTCCAACGTTTTTTCCATGAGTTAATGTTGCTCTAGATCGGATCTGAAGTCCGCACTATGATCAAAGGTAAAGGCCATGGCTACCGTAAGATGAGCCTCCCTACCTACTCCTTCTTCCGAGCAGACCGAGTGAATCATCTGCTTTCTGCCGTCGTTGGTCTCTCGCCTTCACCTGACTGGTTCCTCGGCGTGTCGAGGTTTGAGTTGTGCCAGGATGATAATACGTGGCTCCCGGAGAGAGAACTGAATCTTTATCCGTGGGATGCTGGGACTGATAGTGGAGCATCTTATGAGGTAAACTTGTTTATAAAAGGTTTCTTATAAATGTTTCCAAATAGTTCTAGATAGACTGAACCAAATTTCCCAAAGTAAATTCGTTTAAACGGCACAATCGAAAAAGTTATTTGAACCAAGTTTCATCGATTTTCATATAGCATAGCATTTCTTATCAATAAATTAGATACAAGACGCATATCTAGTTCCTTGATGACCTAGTCAATTAGGCATTGCTTTATTACTACCCACTAGTTACTAGAATATACATATTCTGTACAACGAACCATATTAAATGTTTTTTTATATTTCAGTCCCCAAACATCGTAACATTTCCTCAAAGTGCTATTTCTCGAGTTGCGATGAGTTCTTACGACAAAGACTCACCGTTTTACGAAATGGACATAAAAGACATGCATCCTTTTGGAAAATTCCACATTAAACTGATTAGAACATATCATAGGGAATGCCCTGAAACTACCACAGGTAACACTATAAATTACTTCGTTAAAAGCTTACTTAAATTAAGAAGCAGTATAGTTCATTTAATGGTCCTTATTATATTAGATCTATTAAATCTAACATCTCAATCTCAATTATCACTTCTAGACTCGAATTATATGTTAAAGGTAAATTAAGAATTATCGGGACTATCTCAAAGAAATGAGCAAATCCTGTGAAAAAAACATAACTAACATAATTCGAAAAATCGATTGTTTCGCATAGACAGCCTCCTTAAGAGAGCTTCCCATGCATCGTTGCATATATTGGCCCTCTCTGATATTCGTAAAAAAAAAATTTTGGGTCTTAAAAAACCATTGTCTTTTTAGAAGAAGGAACAACAGATGAGGGAGGCGAAGGCGAAGGTGGGGAAGGTAGTGAGGAAAAGTCAGGTGAAGAAGGAAGCGAAGAACCCGAGTCCAAGGAGCCACAACCGCCCTCCAGGTACCAAACAGACCTAGATAGCAGCGAAGACGGGGGGTGAGGCTTGTATTAGTTCTCTATACTCGCTGTAAGGGAAACGCTTCCGGAATATTCATTGATGTAGGTTTTAGAAAATGAATACATTTTCACGCCTGTTATACCTGAGGGGATAGGCAGAGGTACAAGAAATACATTCACGTTTCGCCATTAACAATGTTAGTTTCATGTAATAGTGGCGAACCTATACAGTTACTATATTATGGGCACGTTACCAAACTCCGGGCTGCTATTGACATAAATTAAAAAACAACCAATAGCACTTTACCCGACCGGGGCATCGAACGCGGTAGTTTTTTTCTGACCGTTAAACAGAATTCTAAATTTTAATGACGACCTGGGACGCGTTTCTCTTACGCAGTGCATGTATTTTTGTTTATACGTATCTATGTAATGCAATATTCTATTTATGTAATATGATCCACAGGGATATTCTATTTGTAGTGTAAAAGATAGCGTGGCATAATTAATGTGACCCTGACAGAATTATGTCCTGTTAATGAAGATGAGTTGCTTTGAGAGACATCGCGATTTTAGCTTATAAATTGTATAAAGTGTCTTTATTACCTACAGATTTATAACATCTTTACAAAAGGTAGCTTAATTTGTAACGCCATTTCTTTGCATGTGCTTGATTATTTTTTTTAACTTGCCATAGATATTTTTTAAATTGCATTAGTTATTGATCCAAAATTATGTTATGTACTAATCACCAAAATAAACTTTGCTACTGAACCAGGTATAAGATTCTCATTTTCCATACAAAATGGATGATGCAGCAATGCAAGAGCTAGTTAATTTAGTGCTTTGAATTTCTATTAGAGTATTTCGTATAATTCCTAATCTCCCGGATCTAAAATAAATCATTTCTTTGTTCTCCTAATTCACCGTTATTCAACCATCTTAGTAGTAGCGAGTCTTCGGAAGTGACCGTGACGGAAGCGCCGGTAGACTGTCCGATGTCAAACTGGCTTCAATGGAGCATGTGTGAGGGAGAATGCGTTGATGGCAGAATACAAGGGTACAGGTGGAGAGAGAGGTATCATCTCGTAGACGGCGTGGCTGTTGAGAAATATGATCCTGCTGTAAGTAAATATGTTTAAAATGATATTAAAAAGACGAAAATACCAGCCAGAGCTCGACGTGACGTAGGTACCTAATTTCGGAATTGCAATACGAATTACGAAGGACGGAGTGATTTTTGTGCTGTGATTCCTGTTAAAACCGAACCTCCAACTTCTGCGTGCAATAGTAGCGACGGTACATCCCGCGGAATTAGAATAAAATGTGAAAAATGTTTTATCATTCAAAGCTTTTAAGCAATGGTTTCCCGTAGCTAACCAGAAGGCAGCAGCAACTTTGAGAGCCCTCTTTTACTCTATATTTTTACGGAACGCATATCCTAAAGTGACAAAAAATACGTGGTGGAAAAACCACTTTTTGGAACTTTAACTATTATTATTTCTCCATAAGGGCAAGCACGGTCATCAGAAGAAGCCCCCAGTCCCGCCGTACTGCAAGACCAACTTCCTGACCTTCGAGGAGGTGGAATGCGAGGACGAGTGTACTGTGGAAATAGTGGAAGAAGATGAAGTTACAGGTTCATGAATTTTGTACTCCTTGATTCTTTTCAGAGTACGGTATTTGGCAAGTTGACGTAACTCAAAGAACATTATGAATTTACATTAGAAAATTATCATAACCGGGAATGTTAAAATTATTATGTAAAAGGTATTAGAGCCCTGCCCCACTAGGACGCCATGGCCGCGAAATTGCGCGGGTCAGCTAGTATTTAAATATATGTCACCTAACTCATCTTGCGGCGGTGTGGCAACGTGACATTTCAATACTAACTGCTACGTACGTAGCCAGCGACGCCGCCATGTGGTCCTAGTGAGGCAGAGCTCTTAAACGGAATTGAAAATAAAAGATACCTTATTTGTTTCGATCGAATTGCATCGACCGTGGTGACCCCACGACGAGATCATTATGTGCACAAGACACGAGAGTTTAAAGTCATTAATGTTTAGGTTACTATAACTGCACGTTTGATGCAATGGTAGATGTTGTCGTCTCGAAGCAATAACTAGTTTGTTAAAGAAAAAGACGTTAGACTGTGCATTTCCTAAGGACTTAACGTGA